>NW_022725334.1:228738-245809 GCF_011630105.1 Anneissia japonica
TTATTACACGCGCCTAACTGTCATTCGTCGTACGCGCGTGCACTTCTTTAAAGCCCGCCGCACACGACGAGATTTAACTGTTATTTCTGCTAATAAGGTGCTCATGTGAACTTGCTGAGGTGCTCATGTGAACCTGCTAAGGTGGATTTACTAACCAATCATGCGAACCTGCCGAGGTGTCAATTTCAACCAGGCGAGGGGCTCATGTAAACCTGTTAGGTGCTGATTTGAACCCGTAATGTACTGTGATTACTCAAGGTGCCTAATATTTGTAACGACGTTGTAACGCGTAGCAGCCCCGACGCAGTCGGGAAGGCTCCCTGATTCGACCGACCAATCAGCACAAAGCTTGGTTTCCATAAAATCGCACTATCGGCGACAGTCGCCGACAGTTGTCGGGAAGGTTGAACCTGGTTCAACTTTGCTGATTATTGCATTGCAGACGAATCGGGGTGGCGGGGTGGGCACATGATCCTGTTTTGTCTGCAACGGTTGAAAGTGTTAGCGATGTTTGGACACCAACCAAAAGCTGTGGGTAATTAGCGAATAGCGATTTTTATGGAAACCAAGCTTTAACCTGCTAAAGGTACTTATGTTAACTTGATAAGGTACTCATGTGAACTTGCTAAGTTGCTCAAGTGGACCTCTATAGGTGCTGATTTGAACCTTGTGGTGCTGTTGTGAACCCTGCAAGTACTAAGTTGAGCCCCAAGTTACGAATTTGCACCCTTGATGTGGTAATAATGAACCCAATGAGATTTTCAGACCACTTGAAGTTGCACCTTCTGAGTCAACCATGCCCTTTTTTTTACCACACGGCAACTAAATCACCCGTGTTTTATGTATATCCATTTAACTGTTTCATGATAATAGGATAAGTGAAGGACTACCAGTGGTTTTTCATTTTAAATATAGGCCTACTTACGTAGGACTAGCACTGCTAGCACTGATGTAAAGCCATGAAAAATCTGTCATTGCTTAATTTTATTGAATGACGCTCTCCGTTATTGTAGGCCCTACAGATACTCAACCAAATCAAATAGGCTTTACAGAACCTGCTTGTCTAAAGAAATTAATGCTGGCCTATATTGAAACATTTTTCAAGGTAATAGGCCTACACCACATTTCTGTGTCGAACACTGGTATGAAACCCAAACAGAACATGTTTGGTAACTAATGTAATGTAATGTAATGTAACTAATACTAGCTTTTGACAAAGCTAGACTTGTTCCTTTCTACTATAAAAAGGTACATTTTTGCACCATCTTCATTTTCCGATAACAAAAGGTGCAAAGATGAACCTTTTAATCGATTATTTGAACTCTGCACCCTCTCTGCACCTTTTTATAAGAAAGAGGTGCAACTGTGCACCATTTTCTATCTTTGCACCTTTAGTTGCACCTTTATTTTTAACAGTGTGGGACATGCCCTCTTGAAAAGCGTCGTTTTCTAGACGCCCAAAAATAACCTCTGATGCGTTTTGGGCGATCATTTTTTTTTTCACTTTCCAAAAGGAGGGACCAGGGCCGGCCACGATGTTCAAGGGGCGGGGCGTAGCGGGAAGGTCCATTATGTAGAGGGGATTGGGGTTGTAGCTCGGTGATTAAAGCTTGCCTCCAATCCTAATCTTATTAATTATTTTCTTCTCATAAAACAACTTCACTCCCTGTAACGCTGTAATTAATCAGATTAATAGAACTAATATAAAACAAGGATACCAATGCGCAGTCGTGGATCTAGGGGGTAAATATGTCGGCTGATCCCCCCACCCCACTTTCGTTTACAGTGAAAAGAAAAATGACCACTCGTCTTGTGTGTCTGCTTCTCCAGTGGCAAAACCACTCCCCCCGCCTCGGTTCTTCTCACCTCCCATTATTCACCCCCATTTCTAAATCCTAGATCCGCCATTTTCCAGTTGTTTCGTATTCAATGACACCTACGGATAAATGCCACTTAAAGCCTAGTTTTAAGCTTAAATAACGATAAATCGGATGATAATCAATTAGGCCCATGATGCCGAATCTATGATAACACGACCAGGATAAAAATTGGCCAATTTTGGTAAAAACCATGAGCTAATAGCTCATACTGTTTTTTTGGACGGTTTTTTTTTACCCTCGCCATTTTGCAATTATTTCGTACTTACTCCATGACACCTACAGATCACAAGAATCCTCTGCATGTTGTTAATGCCACTTAAAGCCTAGTTTTAAACTTAAATAACGATGATGAATGATACTGAATTAGGACCATGTGGCCGAATCTGTGATAACGACCAGGTTAAAAATTGGCTATAGCTCAGAATTTTTTTGGACGAGTTTTTTTGACCCTGCCATTTTCCAGTTGTTTCGTATTCCATGACACCTAAAGGTCACAACAGTCATCTTCAGGTTGATAAAAGCCACTTAAAGCCTCGTTTTAAGCTTACAATTAGGCCTATGTCGCCGAATATAGGAAAAACGACCAGGTTAAAAATTGGCCAATATTTGGTAAAAACCATAGGCTATAGCTCATACTTTTTCTTTGAACGATTTTTCATCCCGCCATTTTACAATTATTTTGTATTCCATGACACCTAACAGATCACAAGAATGCTCTGCAGGTTGATATTAATAACGATGAAAATTTGTGATATCCGGAATTAGGCCTATGTGGCCGAATCTGGGAAAAACGATCAGGTTAAACATTAGAAACCATGAGCTCCCCACCATTGTCCTCTGCAGGTTGATAACCACTTAAAGCAGTGGCGGATCTAGAGGGGTGAATAGGGTGGCTTTCCACCCCCTCCCCCCTCCGTTTACTGTGAAAAAAATAATGGTCACCGATCGTCTTGTCTGTCTCTGGTAAACATACACTTTCTATTCTAAGCTTACTTCTTTTGAGATGCCAGAGGATCTAAGATCGTCTAGCAGTCTACTAATGCAAAAAAAAAAATCAAATAGGAGGGGACGGTCCTTTATCTCCCATTGTCCACCCCCATCAATGTACCATAATGACTGTATAGAGGACTAACAGGCACCGTGATTTCCTTAATGACCACACTTTTATATCATAATTTGTATAGTTTTGCGTATAGGGGAACCGAGGCCATTTTTTCCTTTCAATTGCCTACAAATGATTATGTCCTCACTTTTATATACAATCCGCAGGTTACTAGCCTATATTGACAATAGAGGACTGAACTGAGGGCATTATTTCCTTTCACTTGAATACAGCTGATTAATGTCCTCACGTTTATATAATCCCCAGTGTACCATATTTATTGTACAGAGGAAAACATGACTACAGCTGATTATATAATGTCCTCACATTTATATGTAATTCTCATATTGACTACGAGTATAGGCCTGCTGAACAGATGCCGTGGTGTTCACTCACTTGACACAGCTATTTATAGACGAGTCCCAACGAGTTAAAATTGCTCAAATATAGCCTATGTTTTCGTGGGCATCGTTTGTTACAAGCTGGCAACAACGTGAATCCTCATCACCAGCTCTTAGCTCACAAGGAATGGGCTGTTGGCACGCCAATTTGATCAAAAAATTACAAATTGTACGTAGGCCTATTTTACCCAAAAATAGTATTTTAAAGCTACATGGTCACTAGGAGATTCATTTTGAATATTTTTGCTATTAAAATTATTTATCGAATGATGTGAATGATAACACATTATGTTAATGTTTTGACGCAAAAAAACTACGAAAAAACATATTTTTATGACTTCGCTAAATTTTATTATATAATAAGTGTTTTATTATATAAATACGAAAAGAAAGCTAACAACATTTTGTCTGTCTGATACGTTCTCAAAAACTGAACGCATAAAAAAAATTCAGACATCATCCATTTCGTATTTCGGAGTTAAGTATGTCGTTATCTCCCGCCAAAAAAATGGGAAATGTTACACTTTTTACCCCAAAATGTTATTGTGAAGCTAGTATGTAACTACAAAATGCAATTTGAAGATATTTTGTATCATACGAAAGCTATTTAATGATGTGTTTGATGACATATCATGTTAATGTTGTGACCCGAAAAGTGCCAAGAAAAACTTTTGATGACTTTTTGGCTAAATTTAATGATCTATATTGTATTTATGAGAAATACTATGCCTTGGAATGACTGTTGCCACGTTGAATCTTAGATTTTAATGCCAAATTTGATCAAAAACTAATCAAATATTACACATTTTTACCCCAAAACCGAATTTTGAAGCTAGTTTAATTTTAAAAATCAATGGCGGCGCTACGGGGTTGGTGGGATTTTCTTTCCCCCTCCTCCAGTTTCCCCGGCCCCTCCCCAAAACAGAAGAAAAACCAAAATTCGTCGGGGGGAAAAATTATGTATTTTCTACTTACCGTTAGTAGAGTATCTATATATAAAATCGATTAAATATGCCATTGAAACCCCTGAACCACTTTTGAAACATTTTAATTGATACATGACCACGCCGACTTTGCTCTCGTCGGGGACCAATTTGGTATTGAAGGGTCTTCCTCATAAGAACTCAATTTATAGTATTAAAAATATCAAAGTATATTAATTAAACAGTGTTTTAATTTAGGAGAATTTTACTTATTTTTTTAATTACAGTAATACATCTTTACCTACCGGTATTTTACCATTTTAATATTTTATTGAAGTTTTTTTATTTTGTTTCGTATATAGGCCTACTTTTATATACTTGCACGCGCAAGTGGAAACTTTCCACAGTTTCCAATCTGTATTTATACGTTTTGATTCATAAGATGATACAGTATTACCTAATATAGAAATACACCATTGTACGTGATATTCCAATTCAACCTCAGTCCTCAGTGACCATTTTCACCTAATATCCTGAATAATTACCACCTGTGTAGCAGAGCATGAATTTTGAAATTCCAGAAAACCGCGTGACATGAATTGACGTGACGACGGAAATGGTGGACAAGGTGTATTTTAGCAATAAAAAACACCACCATATTTTGTTTATGATTATAGGTGTAAAGTATATTCGTACGTATCAACAAAACTACTAAGGTAGGCTTTAGTATTAAAAGAAAACGTGTAACTAACAATATTTAGTGATTTTAAGTCCCATTAGCCAATAATAGTACGAGTCAGTTTCCATGTGACGTGCATAGCATGGCGTACACTCGGTCGGACGCTGAGGTTTTTTTTTTTCTTTTTTTTTTCTGACAAGATTTTTAATGTGTTTTTAAGGTATGTATTTTCATATAGTTGTACGCTTAAAATTGACAAAAACATGACTTGTTCATTCAGAGGAATGGTACTTGCTTCAGCATTCTTGCGGCCATTTCATTAAATATTCTGGACGTACCACCTGTGTGGACCAAAAAAAAATGCCAAAAGAACCACGTGAACTCGGAATGGCAGATATGGTCGATATGATGTATTCTTACAGAAAACTCCATAATTTGCTGTATTATAGTATATTTCTGTGATGTATATATCCATAATCAAATATTTGAGATGTATATTTCAAACGCCAAAAAATATGAGTTGCTTGCTTTGTGGCGAGTGCAAGGTAGGTTCTAAATGAACTAGGACTAGGCAATTTCGACAAGAATAGTTGTGAGTATAGAGCACTGCTTTTAATCATTTCTTTCCTAGGCCACATTATATAGAATATCTATTATCTACTAATATCTGAGGGCCATACCAGTGGTGTATCAAGCAGGGGTGGATCCAGTAAGGGTCTGTTTTTCTACTAAATTTTAAAAATTTCAATGCAAATCAATATTATGTGGTTTACTACGCCTACCTATTTTGAAACTAGTGTCCCCCTCCCCTCTTCCCCTCCCAGATGTGTATAAGAGACAGGAATAAACTATCCATAGTTGAACAGGAATATAAATACATCTATGGGATCTGCTCCTGTCTAGGAGTCTTGAAATAAGGTGATAATTGGAAGGGCGTGGCCCACGAAGGTGAAGTGGGTGCTTGATGACTAGGTAACCAGGCGCTAACTTGCAAGATTAGGTGATTTCAGGTAGATTTTTAACTACTTCAATGTGAATTTTTTGCTTTGAATATTTTTCAATAAGGGCGGAGGGGGAGGGGGGGAGGCCGAATATATTTTTTGTGGGGAACATATCCCCCATTATAGATATGCCGGCACTGGACCAGACTAAACCTCCAAGAATTTGAATGACCAATATTTTTACACTGAGTATTCAAAATAAATAAATTAAAATAATAAAGTCTATCAATTTTATCTATAAACCATAGGCCTACATTAACATGGTAGGGAAGTACTTAAAACGATAAAACTTCATCAAACAAGTTGCAATTAAAGCACTACCATTAAAGACATAAAGATATTATGAAATATATGATTTCTTGTATCTGAATTTAATCAGTCTTCATATGCGAATAAAATAGTCTACGCCTTTGAAAAAAAAAAAAAAACTATTTTATTCAGTCCTGTTTTTTTTTCTGTTCTGCTTCTCATATTGCCTCTGATTTTATTTTTAGGTGGTTTTCTTTGATTAGAATATATTTTATTATTAAAATAGACTATACTCTATAATAATGCATTATAATACACTTAATTCCAGGCTTATTATTTTGTTAATAAGTGTTTCTACAAAAACATGAACTGTGTAATTATGGCTGTGGATAATTGCTAAATTTAAAGATAAATTTTCTCATAAAATTTTTTTTTTTTCAATATTTATGGTTGAAATTAGTAGTACTAATACACTTTGATTAATTTCCCCGTTTCTTGTTTATTGGTTCCTATGCTGTAAAGTAGTAGGAACCTTTGAAATGATCTGGATGTTCGTCTGTACGTCTGCGACGCTGATGTTATAAAATTTGTTGAAATATTGTGAACAAGTGAACTTGAATTTCCAAACCCCTGCTGGTTATAATTTTTGCATACATGTAGTAATTTTCATGTAATTGCACCTTATTTCTTGAAAATTTTTGTAGGATAAAATAATAATAAAGCTTTTCACGATTTATTACCCCTCCATCCAAAACTCGGAATAATCAATGATACATTAAATTATTAACTATTTTGATAAAAACCATGTACCACAAATGCAATGACTATTGCTTTAGATTAAAAACATAATCTGCCCTGGGTATAGCAGTACAGAACACCAGGGCGACCAAGAGGGGAAACTGTAACAGGGGCAAGGTTTGGTGTGGGCCCCAGTTACATGTGCGAAGCGCAGGATAGATTGCGGTGAAGGCACAACAATTTTTTAAGGGGGCCCAGTCAATCTGGAGAGGCCCATTATTAGAGGACCCATGACATTATTGAGGGATAGCAATTAATATATTTTTTTTTTAAATATGGAGGAAAAAATGCTACCTGCAGTCTGTATGGGGCCCCTGGTATGCCTGTGCCCCGAAGATCTTGGGCCCGGGGATCTTTCCCCCTTGCGCCCCCCATCTCGGTGGCCCTGCAGAACATTGACGAGGAGAAGCCATAATTTTGGCATGGAACACTGCTTTAAAAAAGTTTTTAAATTTTTTTTTGGCAGTTTTAGAGTGCCATTTCTGAAAAACAGTGCTATTTTTCTTGTTTCACATGTTGATTTATTTTACCTTCCCCTCATCTTTTGTCTATCAATATTTAACTTTTTCTCATCTCTTCTCCGTATTTGTTCTAATAGGAGGAGGAACACAGGGTTTCAATTTTTTTTTTTACAAACTGGAATACAAATACAAAACATAATTCATTTTTCAAAATAAAGATGGACTTTTTAACGGATGATGTAAATAGGTGCTTTAAAATAATAGGTCTACTGAAAACATTTTCGACCATGGAATTCTGTTTAATATTTAAAAAAAATCAAGAAAAATTTCTTAATTGATTATAACAGTCTGATTCAGAACCAAATATATAGGCTAATTGTATTATATATAGGCTAATTGTTTATTGTGTATTATATATAGGCTAATTGTATATTGTATTATATATAGACTAATTGTTTATTTCATTTTATAAAATTCTGTAACATATTTCCATTGTGGTCCAACACATTAAATACAGAATAAGAAAACACTAAATAACACATTATACTATATATACATACATATACATATGTATACATATATATATTTATGTATATATATGTATATATATAAATGTATTTATATATATGTGTGTATATATATGTATATATATTTATGTATATATAATTATTATTATTATTATTATTATTATTATCATAACCATATTATAAGAGACAGGCATAATACAATATAGTTGAAATAGTTGATGATGTTTCAAATTTGAATTTTCTGTAGTATTTAAAATGTATTTAATGTATTGTTTCCATATTTATAGTTCTATTATTATTTTTCTGTTATTTTAGTATTCTCATTTAGGGACCACGGTGAAATAAGTTGCTTTTTGTAATTTCCTGTGTTTTTTATCCTTAAATGTTTTCCCAGTCAATATCCTTTTCATGTTTTTATATAATTTTGATGCCTTTCGTATGTGTCTGTGTATATTCTGTCTCTTATACACATCTAGATGTGTATAAGAGACAGTATATATATAGTGTAGATGATTAAATCTAATGTGATAGAGCTAAAAGGCCATAAGGAAAATGTTAAAATCGTGAACAAATTATTATTGTATTTTGGTAACATAATATTTCGTTAAAGTTTTGGAAGGGCCGATTGATAAAGTTATAGTGTTAGAACATTGATGCTTAACCAGTATTATTTATTAACTGCTATGGCTTTGTTAATGAGATTGAAAACATATGTTAATGCAGATTTACTGTCCCCTTCCTTATAAAAAGCAAAAAAAAAAAAAAAAAAAAAAAAAAAAGAAAACATTGATCGCAAAAAAGGGACCCCCTAGGATAGTGTTATCTTCATCGGCCCCACTTGATTCCCCAACATTAGGCTGGTGGGTGCACTTTCTCAGAAATACATCAGTAATCATTTTTGGTAATTATTTCTGTTGTGAACTTTTGTGTCTCTTGAGTATGTTCGGACCTTTGTTAGATAGTTTCTGAGAGGCTGTGTGACATTTTTTGGGATTACTCGTCCAGGAAAAAATACTATACAAGAACACTGATGAAAAGAACAAACCCAAGTCGGGCAGAATATTAGCCTACCTGTCCTTAAACTGGATCGTCCAAAATTAAGGCAAGTAGACTGAAATTACCAGCATTTAATGTCAACCGAAATCTACTTTCCATGAAGAAGATAGTAATGAAGATCTAGAAGTGGATAAATATAAACCAGACATAAGTGCTTGCATGGTTGAAAGGACAGTAGCATCATTAGATGACTGCTGCTGCATAGATGAAGAGGGTAGTAGATGTAGATTACTCGTCCAGGAAAAAATACTATACAAGAACACTGATGAAAAGAACAAACCCAAGTCGGGCAGAATATTAGCCTACCTGTCCTTAAACTGGATCGTCCAAAATTAAGGCAAGTAGACTGAAATTACCAGCATTTAATGAAGGTAAGAATGATCTGGATTCTTATTTAAAATGATATGAAAGGTATGCCACGTGATTTGGCAGTACAGGTAAATGCAAGTTCTTTATTAACAGGAAAATCTCTTTAAATTTATTTTAGTTTATCTACAGCCGAAGCAAATGATTACAGATTATTTAAACTGCTTTTTTAAACATTTCCAGTTGACCATGATGATGGGTATCGACATCTGCAAGACGCTGGAGAAAGTGGGCATTAATTTGCGGCAATTTGAAAGATGCTTTGACTAGATGGATAGAATTAGCAGATGCAGACAAGTTATGACATTTTGCTACGAGAACAGTTTACAGATAGATGTGGGCGTGAGTAGGCACTTTTACTTTGGGAAAGTCAGCCGAGAGCCTTTTTTAACTGCTATGGCTGAAATTTCCGAAGCAGTGGAGAAAAGTTTGGTTAACTTTAGGGATCCAGTTTTAAAACCCATACCAAATGCAACCTCAAAACCAGTAAACCCTAGCGTGAGAGCTACATTCCTATCTCAAATGGTAAGCAAACTCGTGCCTGTAACTTTTTATTTGTGATATCAAGTACCATAGGTATTGGAAAGAAATTGTCAATTTTTAGCATTGTCTAAATCCAATAATAGTTGTTATAGGAGTCGGAGTTGGATACGTTACCAGAAACTGCAGGCAGTACAGACAAATGTGCCGGTTTATCTTATTCCAAGACATGTCAACCGAAATCTACTTTCCATGAAGAAGATAGTAATGAAGATCTAGAAGTGGATAAATATAAACCAGACATAAGTGCTTGCATGGTTGAAAGGACAGTAGCATCATTAGATGACTGCTGCTGCATAGATGAAGAGGGTAGTCAGGTAACGCCTACACGTGAGCATTTTTTTCTATTATGAGCGCAGCTTGTACAATTTACTAAGAGAATGCCAGTTTCCACAGGTACTGTTGGTTCGCATCCAGTTTCTGTTCTCCGTGACAGTGATGGCATGGTGTGGTGGTAAATAAAAGATTTGTTTTGTGTTACCTGGACACCTGACTGGCAAGATGAAAAAACCCTGTGTTTTAATAATGGTACTGTTAGGAACTCATAAAGAACCATTATATATCTGAACTTCATAATACAATATAGTCAAAATTGAATTTCGTATGTGTCTGTGTATATTTGTACACGCCAATGTGGAAAAGGAAATATATAATCTGTATTTATACCCTTGGATAAAGATTATTTATTCCAATAATTAAACTTTAGTAATTCTTGTGGCCATTTTCACCTAATATCCTGGACGCACCCACCTGTGTAGCAGATTGTGAGTTCCAAAGAACTGCTTGACACGAGTTGATGGCGGATATTGTGGACAAGCTGTATTTTAGCCAAAAAAATACCATTGTTTATGATTATGGGGTATATTTGTGATGTACGTATCAACAAAACGAGGTAGGCCTATGTATTGTATGTGTTAAAATAAAACAATTGCAATTTGTATTTTTTTTTTAGACTTTTAAGTTCCGTTATCAAACAATACGAGTCAGTTTCTTTGTAGGTGTGCATGGCATGGTGGAAATAGACTTGAGCGGACGAACGTGGCTTGTTTCGAAAAGGATTTTTGATGTGATTAGGTAGGCCTGTGCATTTTATATACTTGTACACGCTGATGAAAATTAATTTGCAAAATCATGTTAATAAATATTTTTTTATTTTTATAGTACAAGGATATTTTATTTATTTATTCTCTTTATACTGCACTTTCAGTACTTGTGTACTGTTTTTCAAAGTTGTACAGTTGCATAATTAAACAAATATTGAAATGCAATGCAAGTAACATAAACATTCCTAAATACATATTAACCGATAAACCCCAAAAATAAAAAAATGGTCGGTGGTCTCCCTGTCCCCCATGAAAATTTTTATTCCTAGATGGTGGGAAATGAGCTTTCCTGACTTCTAATTTTCTTTAAAACACAGGGTCTCACAGGGTCCTGAAACGGTAGACCTAGAAGTTTTTATTTATTTTTTGATTACGGGAGGGGGATCAAGACCCCTGACACCCAAGATCTGCCAATGAGAAAATGTAACTCGGTTGGGGACTGGATAAACACTCTCTTTCCGCTCGATCTCCTCTTTCTTTTCTTGCATTTCTCTCTGATCATACAAAAATACAAAAATCTCCATAGACATTACAGTATACATTTTCTGCCAAAAAGTGTGGGGGGGGGGGGCGCCCCTACCCCCAGTCCCCCGGTTGCGCCAGCCATGTCATACGTCAAACGGCCATCATGGCCATGGTTAAGCATAATCTCAGACCTCCATTGGAGGTCTGAGATAATGCTTAACTGTAATGGTGGACCTTCCCTATTTCTACCCCATTAAAAATCCAAAATAAAGTCCATTGAATCTTCCGACTGATGATATCATTTCTTTGTTCCTTAAAATTACCATGTCTCAACCTTACTGTTTCTTTTTTTAAATTTTTTTTGGCAGATAAAGCAACAGAGCATGGCCCATGCAGCAAGACGTGAAAAGCGTACCAAAGTTTTGTTAGAACATTTGCTGAATAGTGCGATAATCCTGGTAAAGGAAGGTGGAGGAGCATCCAGTCAATGTTAAAGTGTCAAAGCATATGCAATCATGCCTGTTTGACAAGGGTGCATATTGATGCGGCAATACAATACTGTTTGTGAGAATTATATTTGATGGTGTTTGGAAAAAAATAAAACAATTGAAAAGCATCACAGTAGGCCTACTTGATGCTACTTGGAAATTGGACTCTTGCAAGATTTCTTTTGCTTAAATCAGATTCAACACAAAGCCACTATAGCATAAGCTCAGTTGTTCAATTCCTACCCAAATGACTTTACTTGCAAGTAGTATGGAACATGCTGAGCATTCAGTATGATGAACTAAAATATTCTTAACATAAAAACCAGCATTGAATGGTATTAAAGTACTCAGCAGTATATGGAAATGAGATTCACGCACCAAATAACTAGCCTGGCGCTAACCACTACAACACTGAGCTTGCGCTTTTTCAAATCAGTATTTGTGAAAGTCACTGAGAATACAAAAAAAAATGATTTTTTTTTTGCAGATGACAGACAACTCTCTGCAAGATAGATAAGTAACTTTTGGTATTCATCAAAGAATTAATAATACTGTAAGTATTAAGTGAAATATACTGAAGGTTTATGAAATTATTAACTTTATTATTACATTTAATTTTGTTTAATTCATGTTTGTGTCTAAATTTTTTTTTAGAATCTATTTTTGGTGGATGCAGTAACATAGTTGCAAGACAGGAAAAGTACTGCTGCAGAGGAAGACAAGAAAGAGAAACCTATTATAATTAATTTTGTCTAATATAGGCAATTTAATTTAAATTAGTTAATTTAATTTGTCATGCCTAATACAATACAGAAGTTTTGCTAACATCTTGCTGAATATTTTGATGGCGTAATCCCGGTGAAAGCGGTTGTATTATTTGTTGCGGTTGTATTGTTTGTTGCAGCATCAAGACAAAAATTGCTTAATTCTGAAATAAACTGAGTATATTGTACAGAAGATATAAACTGGCTAATTACAATCAGACCAGAGAACCAGAAAACTACTATGATTACTAGCAGAGCATTTAAACTATATAATGAATTGTTAATGCCTAATAATTCATGTGATTTTGGTTATGAAGATAATAAAAAATATAAGTAGTGTGTTGACTTTTCTTTGCTGTTCAAGTTTGAAGATTGGTGGATGCAGGTAAGTTGTTGCAGCATCAAGACATCAATTGCTTCATTCTGAAAAACTGATTATATTGTGCAGAAGATATGAACTGACTAATACTAAGAGAACCAGAAAACTACTGTACTATAACTTGCATTTTAACTTTCCATCTAATGAATTGTTGATGCCTAATAATTTTCATTACGTGATTTTGGTTATGAAGATAATTAAAAAAAAATATCAGTGTTTTGATGTTTCTTTGCTGTTCAAGTTTGAAGACTGATGGCTTGACTGATGGATGCAGGTAAGATGAAAAAAGCGCCCTCCAATAGAAAAAGGCTAATTTTTCCCATGTCTCTCAATTTCTATTAAAAGTGGTGCTGAAGGGTGCCCTCCGATAGAAAGCCAAAATTTCCAGGGTCTCTAAAACTATTTAAAGGGGTCCTGTGTGGTGCTGAAAATCGCCCTCTATAGCCATTTTAGTTCAACGTTTTTCGGTGGTCTCTTATTTGTCATTAATTTAATTAATAAGGTGGTAGTGCCCTCTAATGGCCAGTTTTTATGCTATTCTGAAAAAAATTGGATGTTAGAGGGCGCTTACTGCCATTGACAGTTAAGACGCCCTAAAAAACTTTGAATTAAAATGGCTATTTAGGGCGATTTTCTTCACTATTTTTATCAGAACCGGACAGATTATTGTGGCCAAATAACTTAGTCATATTTAGGGCCTTTTTCAATTCGAGGGCGCTTTTTTTTTTTTGCCATCCTGCTTTTTCACAATGCTCGAGAAGAAAAACAATAATCAATTGAATACAATGAATATTTATTTATTCAAAATATTTCCAATACAATACTGAATTGCAAACAATACTGAATTACAATGCAATGAATATTTATTTATTCAAAATATTTCCAATACAATAATGAATATTTATTTATTCAAAATATTTCCAATACAATAACAAATTGCAAAGAATCTAAATAGAAAGCTTCAATTGCCAAATCACCAGTTGCCAAATTCTGAAAGAATAAGAAATTAGAGCAATAAGTCCAGTGGAAAGGAAAAATATTCAGTTATATTTAATTGAAACATTTACACAATAATTTTTAAGTCCAGTGGAGAGGGAAAATATTCAGTTATTTGCAATTGAAACAATTTATATGTCCAGTGGAAATGGAAAATATTTAAAGTATTGAAACAATTTATATGTCCAGTGGAAATGGAAAATATTTAAAGTTAAGGGAAAATATGTAAAGTTTTTTAATTGAAACGTTTACACAATAATCTATAAGTCCAGTGGAAAGGGAAAATATTTAAAGTTATTTTTAATTGAAACATTTATGCAAATTTATACAATTTATTAGTGGAAAGGGAAAATATTTAAAGTTATTTTTAATTGAAACATTTACGCAAATTTATACAACAATTTAAAGTTATCTATTATTACATGAATTTCAGAAACAAGTATCAAATCTGAAATCAGTGTTAGCATTTATTTATCCCTCAAAACAATTTGCAATAGACATGTAATTTATAATAAGAAAATTCACAAAGTTTTTCTAGCACACTCACCATTCAGTAGAGGAAGCAAAATTCGCCATTCAGCCAAGCAGGGCTGGTCCACTTGTTGCAGAGGTGCAATGGAATTTCTATAGTAAAATAAATTGCATTAATTAGATTTAGGAGGAAAAAATACAAATGCACCATAAATATAAAAATGTTTAATCGTTAATCTTATTATAATTCTAGAAAAAAATATATAAATTTGGTGAAATATTTTAATTTTATGTACTATTAATCATAACATAATTACGGTAAATATACAGTATTACATGCAGAATGAAAATGATAGTATGCATTTTTTATATATTAATGCTTGCAGTACACAACAAAGATAGTTCTGGAAAGAACTATTGTTGGTTGAGAATACAGGGCTGGTGGAACGTTTTCAAAGTGGGAGGGGGCCCCCAACTAGTAAAATAAATGGGAATATGAATTAGGGGGATCTGACTTCAAATGTAGGGGGGATGGGGGTCAGAATTTTTTCCAAAACCCCAAAAAAGAAGGCAGTCCGAGGATCCTCAAATTTTGATTCCTAGAGGCTGGGAAATAAGCTTTCCCGACTTTTGAGATGGGTGTATCGTAATGACAATTTCAAGGTTTTTCCCCCTCTTGAAAACGGTTAGCCTCTAGATAGTGGGGAATGAGCTTTTCCGGCTTTTGAGGTGTCTTTTAACGACTTTTAAGTACTCCAAAATTCAAGCATCCCCCCCCCCTCCCTTGAAAACGATTCCAAGAATCAATGAACCCCAATGTAAAAGGGGGATTCAGGTTCCTCCTGGAAATGTGTTGATTTCTAAATGGCGGGAAATGAGCTTTCACGATTTCTGAGGTGACTTTAATTTGAAGTTCTTCAAAATTCAAGGTTTTCCCCTCTTGAAAATGGTCAGGTTAATTTTTCTCATTCTTATTACAGTAAGTGTATACATAAAAAAAACTGAGTTGCATACGTATCGATAAATCTCAAAAAGGAAGGGGGTGCAGGGGTTCTCCCCTGGAAAATTTTGATTCCTATATGGTAGGAAATGAGCTTTCCCGACTTCTGAGGTGTCTTTTAATGACTTTGTGTGTTTGTGTTTGAATTATCTCGAGAAACAGCTGCACAGACATAATTAAAATAACAGGGAGTATTGGGCATAACCCAATGAAAAAATGATGGTCCGGAGTAGGGTGTGGATGTGAGTATTAAAGGATTTTAGAGCAAACATTCTGGACAAGATATTTCAAAAACTAATCAACTGGTATGAATGAAAGTTTGGTGAAAGTTTACCCAAGTTACAAGGAAGACATTATTAAGTGTCGATAACGATCAAGACTCAGGTGTAAATTTGAGGGTCATTTAAAATCCTAAGGTCCCACCTAATAATCAATGGATCAAAATTTCCCTTTCCACAATAATTTGTCATGTTTCAATGAAAAAAGGGTATGGATATGAGAATGACTCAAATGAAAACGTCCCAGACCAGATATTTAAAAAACTAGTAAAATGATCTGAATGAAACTTTCGTAAAAGTTTAATCAAGTTACAAGGAAAATACAGTAATTTTGAATTGTTGGTGACGATCCAAAGTCGGGTGTGCATGGAGGCCAGGACCATTTAAAAAAATAGGTTTACTGTATTACTGTAGGCATAAACAATAGTTTATGATGAGTATCTAAATTAGTGCAATTACAGTAAAGTTGTACAGCGTTTTATATGTACTAACTTCTTCACTTTTTTCGGAACTGATTGGGAATTATTTTTAATACTGTACTGTACATCTACTGTATACAATGTGACGCTAAAAACCAAACCCCCATATTTATATTAGCATATTTCCATTTGAACACTAATACATGGTATGTATTTTTTTGTCAGGTATAAGAGTGTGACGGTCCAGTGTGTTAAAGCCAGAAGATGTAAGGTATTGGCAGGTGTACAACTGATACAATAAAAGGCATTCGAAAAAATTGAGTGATTAAATTTTGGTGTGGATGAGAATAAATGGACTATTCAAAGCAAAATGTCCCAGATCAGATATCCCAAAAAGCATCAACTGATTTGAATGCAACTTTTGTGTTTAAGTGTAATTTTTTTAAAGTACTGTAGATGGTGGTTGTGGTTCGAAAGTAGGAACACCTTTTTAGGGATTTATTTTTAGAAAGGGATATATTTGCAGTGGGTGGAGATACTGTATGCTCTCTACTGTTTTTCTTATTATTATTATCATTATAATTATTATTATTATTAAAATATATTATTATTATCATTATTATTTATACGCTTTAAATGATAGGTCAGTTACTGAAATCTATTTACTATTGCCAAAGTTATGAGTAAAAATATTATGGCTTCTCTGAACAAAAGTATCTGCCATA
>NW_022725334.1:246235-268846 GCF_011630105.1 Anneissia japonica
GAAAGGTAAATACAGTGTACGAATAAAGGACATAATAATACATCGTGTAGCATAGCTCTCAACGAATATAGTCCTGTAAATGTATTCATTCTGTAAATAAATTCATTTATTCACAGGACTCCATTCGTTGAGAGCTATGCTACACAATGTATTATTATGTCCTTTATTCGAACACTGTATTTACCTTTCTTTGATGATTGCATTATGCACTATAAAAATCATTATTATTATTATCTCCGCTATGAGATACTGTATATGTTTCAGTCATGTAAAAGCTTGTGTGTGTGTGTTTGTGTGTGTAACATCTTCATGTTTTGCATGTTTTTTGTGAATGAGGTATAACTCAATGAAGAAATGATTACATTTTGGTGATTGTCCGAAGTCGGGTGGGGATGTGAGGACCAATTAAAGGATTTTAGAGCAAACATTCTAGACAAAATATTTTAAAAACTAATCAACTGATATGAATGAAAGTTTAAACAAGTTGCAAGGAAGATATTATTAAGTGTTGATGACGACCCAAATTTGGGTGTGAATTTGAGGGTCATTTAAAATGTCCAAGACCTTTAAAACATGGCAGAAACAATAGATAATGAATATTTAAATTAGTGCAATTACAGTAAAGGTATACAGCATTTTATATACTTACTTCACTTTTTTCAGAACTGACTGGGAATATTTTTAATGCATCTTTACATTTAAACATGTGACACTAAAAACCAAATCCTCATATTTCTATTTGCATTTCAACACCAATACATGACAGGTATTTTTTTGGTCAGCTATAAGAGTAAAACGTGCCAATGTGTTAAGCCAGAAGATGTTAGGAATAGGCAGGTGTACAACTGACATAATGAAAACCGTTTGAAAAATGCTTAAATTTTGATGTCGATATAGGACCATCCAAAGCAAAACGTCTGATCTGAATGAAAATTTTGTGTTAGTGTAATTTTTTTAAGTAGATGGTAGTTGGAAATTAGAAACATATTTTTGAGGATTTATTTTATAGAAAGAGATTGGTGGTGGGCAGAGATGCTCTCTACTGAGCACTGTTGTTATTATTATCATTATTGCCTTTTCCCAGCAGTAGCTGGAAAAGCCATTATTTTTGTTCTGATTTTTTTCCCTATCTTTTTGCACTGGGTTTTTCCCCAGGGACTTCCCATGCTTGGAACTTTCCCATGATTTGTCGAAGCATAGACCATACATCAAGGATGTGCCTCCTAATATTTAGTGTTAATCTCAAGTGGGGTGTGGATGTGCGGACCAATTAATGTGATTTAAGGGCAAAAAGTCTACACCAAATATTTCAAAAATAGGTCAATTGATCTTTGAATGAAACTTTCGGGAAAGTAACCAAGTTACAAGGAAGAAATTATGCATTGGGAGACGACCTAGTTTAAGGTGTAAATTTGAGGGTCATTTAAATTTGTCAGGTCCCAGACCTACA
Organism: Anneissia japonica; assembly: GCF_011630105.1. Taxonomy (NCBI): domain Eukaryota; kingdom Metazoa; phylum Echinodermata; class Crinoidea; order Comatulida; family Comatulidae; genus Anneissia; species Anneissia japonica. The sequence goes on from NW_022725334.1 coordinate 247,686, forward strand.
GTAAATATCAATGGGTAGGATTGAAACTTTGTATAACATTTTGTCTAGTAAAGAAATGATTAAATGTTTGTGACCATTCAAATGAAAACATCCCAGACCAGATATCAACTGATTTAAATGAAACTTTCGGGAAAGTTAAAAGAAAGATATTATTTGTGTTGGGGACTATCCAGGTTTAAGGGTGTAAATTTAAGGGTTATATAATTGCTTACGTCCCAGATATAAAGGGATGAAAATAAAACTTTGCAGAATAGTTTTTCATGGTCAAATAAAGAATGATAAAATTTTGGTGACGATCCGCATTAGGGTATGGATATGAGGACCATTCAAAGGAAAACGTCCCAGACCAGATATTTCGAAAACGGATCAACTGATCTGAACGAAACATATGGCAAAGTTTAACACAGTTAGAAGGAAGAAATTAATGTGTTGGACATGATCCAGTTTAGGGTGTAAATGTGAGGGTCATTCTGATGTCCCAAACATAAATATCTCTCAAAAGTTTCTGTAATAGTTTGTCAAGGTCAATACTTGTTAGAAAACCACTTTATATAGTTTTGTTCATTGTTTTGTCATATTAATGACATAAATGAAATAATATTATTATTTTGATCACTCCAATTGCACTACCCTGTTCATTATATTAATTTCAATTAAAAACTTATTTCATGAAAATTTTATTTTAATTTATTTTAAAATAATTTAATTAGGGTTTTTGTGTTGTAATATTGAAATTGTAATGTTTATTCTTAGTGATGAATCAGGTTGAACATTATCCCACAAAGCTTTTACAAAGGACAAGAAATTCATAAGAACAAGTTTTTCACTCACCATTCAGTAGAATTAACGAGCACACAACAAGAAAGCATTATAGCCATTGAGCTGAGCTGGATGAGTCTACCAGTTTGCTGAAATCTTTGCAATGTTCAGCCTTCTACAAAATTTTTACTGAAATAAAATATATACATTCATTAAAAAACCAGAATTAGGAAAAGAAAAGCATTTATTAATTGAATTTACATGAATTTCATGCGAAACACATTTTTTTATGCCAAATTTCCCCGGCGAATTTCAACTTGTGAATTCCATTAAAACATGGCTAAACCATTGCCTACACAGTAAAGGTTTTACTGACAACTCGCGATATTACTGTAATTTATTTAATTTTCAACTGAACATAAACTTTTGTTTCAGCGGCACACACAAATCTGGTGCGATCAACAAGGAGAGAAAGCCACATGGACGACTTTTCATCTTGGGCCAATGGTGTGTGATTGTTTTTGTTTTTTTGGATGAGGGCCAACTTTCACTGCCTAGACTTGAGAATGTCTGAAGTTGTTGATGTTTACAGTATTTAGAAATAGGACACATAAAAACCTATGTCATCATGAGTATACATCAAACAAATATTAATAAACTATGTTTTAAAAGGTTAAATAGAAAGAGTGATGTAGGCACAATGAATTTAAAAGGTAGGAATTAGTCAGGTAAACATGTTTTCTGAATGAGGCTTATTGCCCTGGGGAGAACACTGATTATGACAAGTTATTGTCCTGGTTATTGTCTTTATCTAAATTTTACTAGTCAACTAAATATACATCTCTCGATGGAAGACCTACATTAGAACTTATAGTAAAGAAAATGCACTGTTGCATAGTATACACGTAGAGAGTAGCCTCAGAAAATTGTGAGTAACTAGCCATGCACGAGGATAAAATTATAGGCAGACTACCTACGTCTAGATTTGATTTTATATTTAGGCCAGAATGTAACGCCGACTGTACCATGGCACTTAAAGTATAATTGAAGTATGTTTGTGATTTGTCATGCTAATGTACAGTACCCGCTCGCCTTCACTTTAGCAAAGAAAACGTCAGCGCTATTTTTAGAGTCTCGACGTAGTTCTATCTATAGAGCAGCGTACAAAGTGAATTCCAATGGAACTTGCTTAGCGCATACCGCGACCTGGACCTCCAGGCATGTTGTCATCATGTAATTTACAAATCTCATAGCTTCATATATGCATAGAGAAAGTATAGCCACATGTACGTACAGTATAAGAAAGAATAGGAGCTGCATAATAACATTATTTGAAATGCCAGTATTTCTACACACTCAAGTGGGGCAGTTGACCGTGCTAGCAGTAGTAGTAAACAATAGAAAATTGTTCAAACGATCAACAAGCGTCCAAACGATTCACCGTCGTCCAGACGCGAGCCATAATTCAAGCTTGTAGGAAATGAATATTCATATAGCATGGTAATTAGAATGGTTGATTTCTTAGACGCGTTCGTGATAGTGTGTTGACCTATACATGTTTTTGCCGTCTGGAATAATTTGGCGATCGCGCCTAACAGTTAATGCACAATTCTGAATTGCTTGCACATTATCTCCTTACGTTTTAGATGTATTCACTGTGCAATTAAAATACTCATACCAAGGACTTTTTTCTTGCCCATATTCCTGACTGTAAAATAAGGCCTGCATGAGCGAATAAATTGACCCTAAAAATCCACCCACATATTTTTGAAAATAAAGGTGGTTTTCTACTTAATTTCTGTTGAAAATCAGGTATTGGCTTATAAGACGATATTTTTTAAATTTGTTTAGCACATCTAATTTTTTTAGTGTTTGGCGGCAGGTGAGAGAAATATAAAAATATTATTTTTTAATTTAGCAAACTTATCCTGCCAAAAGTAACAGAGTAGAGGGACAAAAAAAAATCATCATAATTCCTTAAAGTATTATCTCATATTCTAGACCAGCCAGCCTTGCAAGCACCACGAAACAGCAGTACATATCGTTATTTAGACTCAACACAGATGCATTATTTGCTGTGATTGGTTGATACACACAATATGAAATATAGAGACCATTTGCAATCTGACCAATGACGCACACCCTTTTTAAGAAATCCATCCCAATGGCAAGAGATATGATATAAAAACATACAATTTCACGAATTTGCCGATAATATTTTCGAAAAACTCTTTCCATACTTTAAATTCCCCAAGTCTTCTCTTCTATATTATTACAAAATCAGCCTAATCGCGTCACAAATGAAGGCTCTGACAGAAATCGCGTTACAAATGATGGCCCTGATAGAAAAAGAAATGACTTCAAAATTCGCTCAAAATCATATTACAAGCCCTCTCCCTCTGGGAGTGGGCTAAAAACTGTAAAATCAAGGTGAACATAGTAGCAAATGTGGACCAGGTCTACACTGAAATATTTATTGTGCATTCATGAAATGGATAGTTATGATTAGATGGATTGTTTGTCAAGAAGGTTACTGATATATGGGTCATTCCGTGCCAACTCAAATTTTCAGAAGTTAGGGGCATTTGAAATTTTAGGGTCATACCCCTTTTTAGCTATCAATCATGACATATTTGTAGAGTTGCATTTTCAATTAGCGATATCTTCAAATAGAATAAAGATAATTAACTGAAAATTGATATCTAGACTAACTTTTGGCTGTAGAACAGGAATATGACGTGACTTTTGGTATACCAGACCCAGTTACAAAAATATTGGTTCATAAACACCCTAACTTATTTGGTTGTGTAATTTTTCTTCCATTTTTAGACCCCATAAAATACCTAAATCAGTTATTAAATGGGTCTTATGCAACAAATTATTAATATATAGTTGAAAATGTTTCACCACAAAAAATTCCGGATTTTTAACTTATCATATTAGGGGGTAATCGAAGGTCAAAATGTTATTTGGGACAAAAAATGCACAAAAATGCCTTGTGTTCATGGTGACCTTTGACCCTGTGGGCAAGTACGCTTGTTGTTAAAACTTGCACCATTAATTACTTTATATATGATGATCAGATGTTCAAAATATCAGCTTGGTGTCTTTATCCCTTCATGTTTAAAAAGCGATTTGAAAAGGGGTATATTTTTCAATTTGTGACAGTATCAGTGCGTAAATGTGACAAAATTAATTTTTGAATATCGATAATATTAAAAGTAATCTGCCTAGACCCTTGAAACTTATAATTCTAAAACAACTTTATGTGTGCTTATTTCAGGCATGCAGTTCTATAAAGGGATATAGTCTTTCATTAGTAAGATATGTCCCTCCCAAAAATGGCCAAGTGCAAGAATTGCACAATAAAATTGTATTACTGTTGATTTCAAATAAGCATAATATTATCCGTGTGCTGTCTAGAGCCGTGAAACCTTTCATTCTAGGACAACTTTTTGTGTTGATTTCAGTTATGCAGTCTTTTAAAGGGATAAATTGTTTAATTAGTAAGATATTATGCCCCAAAAATGGCCCAAGTGCAAGAATTGTGCAATAAAATTGTGTTACTATTGATTTCAAATGAGCATAATATTATCTGTGAACTGTCTAGAGCCCTGAAACCTTTCATTATAGACAACTTTTTGTGCTGATTGCAGTATGCAGTCTGTTAAAGGGATGCATTGCTTAATTAGTAAGTATTTTGCCCCAAAAATGGCCCAAGCGCAAGAATTGCACTATAACATTGTGCAACTATTTTGATATTTAAAATGAGTATAACATTAACAGTGTACAGTTCAGAACCATGTAACCTTATATTTTAGTACATATTTGTACACTTATTTAATTCATGCAATTTGTTAAGGGATACAGTCTTTAGTTAGTAAGATAGTTTGCCCCAAAAATGGCCCCCCAAGTGCAACAATCGAGCAATAACACTGTGTGACATTGAATTTAAATGAGCAAATTTTACATTGTACTCTCTAGAGCCATGAAACTTTTACTTCAAAAACAACCTTTTGTGCTTATTTCAGTCATGCACTTTGGTCGTAAGGGACACAATGTTTTAATTATTAAGATATTGGGCCCCAAAAAGTGGCTCTTGTGCGAGAATGGTGAAAATGCAATGTTATTTCACAATTCTGGGGTCGGTACAATATCTTACTAACTAGAAATTGCAAATTGCAAGTGCTGCGAAGTACAACTGCATATAAATGTTCTTCGAACAAAATTATTTATGCGAGTCAAGTGAAAATAATGAATAATAAAAATATAACAAATAATATGAGACACGACCCATTGTCTATATTAGAACACTTCTCATTGGGTAACAAAGTCGTAATTTTTCATTTTTGTCAAAAAGTGTCTATAGTGGTGAATTATGGTTGGTTTTTTTTAATACAGTTTCAAAAATTTCTATGTATGTGGAAAATGTACTTGATTACCAAAGGTTACAATTTTGAAGACTGCATGGTCTAGAAGTGTACATTTTTTTATGGGGCAAGTTTCCACATTAGGTGTGGTGGGATTGTCCAAAATAGGGGCTCAATTTTGTCCAGAATAGGGGCTGAGGGCGCATTACCGTGTCCAGAATAGGGACTGAGGTCGCGAGCTACTGTGTCCAGAATAGGGGCCGAGGGCGCACTATCCTGTCCAGAATAGGGACTGAGGGTGCCCTATCGTGTCCAGAATAGGGGCTGAAGGCGCACTTCTGTGTCCAAAATAAGGGCTGAGACATAGCCTAGAGGTATTATCAAAAGTATTATCTCTATGGGCAGAGAGAGAGGAGAGAGAGAGTTGAGAGAACGTCTAGCCCTGGAGTTGATGTTCAGAATTTGATGGCTTAGGCCTAGGCCTACGTCATTACAACTTTGAAATTGTCGAGAATAGAGGCGTCTGAATAAGGCTGAACAAGGCTGAACAAGGAAGGTTATTTAATTCTACTACTACTAGGCCTAGATCCTATATTGAGAGACGTTAACGAGTTGTGCGAGGTATCGGCTGAGATTTGTGGAGTACAATTCAAAAAAAATCTAGGCCTATAGCCTGGTCTAATAATGAATTATTGTGATGTTAAATAGACAATGTTAGCTATCAAAGAGCGACGCTGATTTCCATTGGGACCTTCGCCCCTTCAAGGCTAGGCCTATACCATCCTATTGTAGCTAGTCTAGGCCTAGAGTAGGATAAGGCTAGCGCGACATGCAGACGTTGGTACGAGCAGGTTAGTCTACAAACGTCGCCTAAAGTAATTGATTTTACCCAGCAAAACGAAAGAAGGAAACTCCGCTTTTCAGTCGTCTTTAGGCCCTTGTTTTTTGACAAACAATAACCTTTCAGAGGTCAAATTGTTGTCAAGAATATGAATTGGCTTCTTCGCAACAATTAAAGACTGTGTTCCTTACCAGACTACGTGACTGAAATAAGCACAAAAGGTTTTCCTAGAATTAAAGGTTTTATGGCTATAGGCAGTAGTACACTGATAATATTGTGCTCATATTTAAAATATATGTTACTATGCAATTCTTGCACTTGAGCCATTTTTCGGTGCAAAATATCATACTAACTAACCACTCTGTCCCTTAACAGACGTCATGAATTAAATAAGCATACAAATGTGTACTAGAATATAAGGTTTCATGGTTCTAAACAGTACACTGTTAATGTTATGCTCATTTGAAATACATCAATAATAGTCGCACAATTGTGTAATTTTAGCACTTGGGCCATTTCTGAGGCAAAATATCTTACTAATTAAGGGGTCGTGCAAAAACTATTTTAACGCGAGTACCGCGTTATCGGCTGTTTTGTCGCTGATTTTCACTAACGCGGCATATGGGCGTGGCCTAATATTCACCGTTCACGAGCTAACGAAATAACTAATGAATATGCATGATAGCTAACTCATTCTGTTTACCGCGGCAATCGCGGTACGTCGTCCACGGGGTAGAAGTTTGTTGTTTACGTTTACGAAGAATTCTGTATGAGACAAATTCTGTACGAACCTACGAAAGGTTGATGGAGCACGTCGGCAATTTTTGTATTATATTTTACTTTCACCAGTCAGTTACAATCAAGTGTAAAAAAAAAAACCGATCTAGGGCCTAGTCCAGCCATTAGAGTTAGGCTTAGAGCCGGCTTAGCTGGAGGGTACTACTACCGTAGTACTCTAGAACTTATGTAGTAGTATAGGTAGCGTGGTAGTTTTAGTACTGTAATTATAATTCATAGGCCTAGTAGTAGTACTTTATGCCTAAAGGCTTTATATATTTAGGCCTTATTTATTATACAGTACTGTATTATTTATTTATATAAAGTGACTATAGGCATAGGAGACTTCTACCTAAACTATTTCCGCCTGATACCGTACCTGTCATCAGCGCCCAGGTCTGCCTGCCGCACGTGGTCCGTTTACAAAAAAATTGTACTCGACTAGTCTATAAATACCAGGCATATTAAGGACTTCGTGCGCACAGCCATGACGAATGTTCTAAGTGGAAGCTTTGAGATGTCTGGACTCCAAGACTAGAAACAACTTACGACTATGATGAGTACGAGTATGTGCAGCGGCCAGTAGGCCGACTTTGAATTAAGCAAGCATATTTTTTAAGTGCGGTGGTAATGCAGACGACATAGAAAGAATGTGTAAATATTGGGTTCTGTATCGAGTTTCCATTGTAATAATAAAATTGTCCGCTTCAAAATATGAAGATAAAGTACAACCATACAAAACCCAAAGGTAAACAAATCAAAATGAACTCTTTTCGTTAAAAAAAAAAATGACTGTGACAAAGTGGGTTTGTATTTATTTTAGGGAAATCAGTTTAACAATGCTTTTACTATCTATGTCTGTCAAAATGCAGGTTTTGTACCAAGCCTACTGGTATAACGTTTTAAAGAAATAGATAACTCCAATGCAGCAATTAATTGGAATTATGGTAGATTTATGAGGTTCTCCACCCATTATTCTGCCAGTACGAACGTTGTCTATCGATTTAATTTAACTGAATATTAAAAATTAATCAAAGAAATATTCACAATTCTACTTTACAATATTTTATAATTATGAATTTAAATATTATTTCTTTTCAGATAGGCCTATTTGATGTAATTATTCAGTACTAATTATACTCATTATCACCAATTAATTAAGGTTCAAGTAGATTTGACTCTGGGAAGAAAGAAGGAAATTGTTAAGATGTGTTTCGCTTCATGCAACGATATATGCCTAATATGATATTGCTTGCATACAGCTGTACATTCAAAGCCCAGTATATAATACCGTAAATGCTCGAATAAGCGCCGCACCAAACCTGAGTTTTGGGGGTTTTTTTCGCTAAGCGCCACACTGAAGCTTATTCGAGTATTTATAGTACTGTTTTTAGTGACAGTTTTGCATCTGATCTGGCTTATCCATTATAGTGGCGGCGTACAAAAGGGTTTATGGTGGTGTGCGCACGTACGGTAGTTATTAATTTCTACAGTATATTGTACGCGCAAAATGACGTACGTCGAACTCTGACGTCTCTATCCGTGGCCTTGATGCTGGTTTTGTTCTGAGCATTGAGTGATAAGTTGGAAGTACCGTACTACAAGATCGTAAATGAAAGGCGTGGAGGCACTCAGATAAAACTTTATTGGTCCATCACATGAAAAATGTCACGAAATATACAATCACTTCAAAATGATTAATTTATAGGATGCGTAAAATATACTATGTTTTACTGATGTGTAGAGGTAAACAATTACACATTTGAAACAACACACTTAACCGTATCCATAATAGAAATACTACAGTAGGCCTACAGTTACTGTTTGATACACCCGGAATGCTGTTCAATTATTCATGTTTCATTTTATTGAAATGTTGCATGGACAGAGAAAAAAAAAATATGATAGGGCTAAATTGAACCCCACTTTTCAACACTAAAAACTTAGATAGGCCTAATTTAATAAATAGATTAAACACTACAGTATTACATATATTACAGTAGCAGAATATTATGAATTCAAGCTGTAAGCATTCGACGGTGGTAATGCTCTTTCGCATGGAGCTGCATGAATGTGGACCTGATAATTATGATGCTCACCAGACCAGACGATACTTAGAATAGTGTAGGGACGGTAAGCCTGTTATCCAACAAACAGCAGCAGTCAACAATTATAGAATCTATTCAAATGCATTCTCTATTATTATTATTATTTTAGTTTTTATGCAATTATTATTATGCAATTATTATTAGTTATTTTTAAACAAATAATTAAAAATGTAAACATTTCCTTTGAACATAACGTTTTCCATGAAAACAGTCCCTGATCTTCATACGTTGCTTGAAAAGGAATGTAAGAGGAGATAGTGCCTAAAAATAGAACACCTCTGCTAAAAATAGAATACTGCTCACCGGCCAGGGATATCGCTCACGTGATCAGCCCTAATCAGTAGTTTTCGACTCCGTGTGCGTATTGACTGCCTAGAAGAATGTCGGCTGCTAAATATAAAAGACTGCTAAAATGGAATTAGTAGTGGGAAAAATTCTCATCGTTGTACAGCGTCCTACAATTCTATCTACTGTATATTCTTTGACTCTAGTATTTGTAAGCCTACTATTTTATGTGTAGCATCGGAGATATAGTAAACCAAAACTTATGTGCGACAATGTTAACATTTTGGCGTCCGCCTTCTTTAGATAAAATTGTGATGCTGTATAATGAATAAGGCAAGCTATATAGGCCTTCGTGGGTGAACAAATTCAGCTAAAATTAAACAATACAGGGTTAATTTATTGAAGCTTTTTATCCACTGTTAAGCAATGGGTGTAACCGTAGAGATTTCTATGGAAACTTTTTTATTCATTGTATATAATTAAATGGTACTCATTTCATAGCTGCGAAAAAAAATACAGGCCATCCTGAAATTACGGGGGAAATCCCATTGAGACCGTACATGTCGAATTTCGTGTAGGGTAGGGATAGAAATGAGTTTATAATCACACATCACCAAGTAGGCCTAAAAATACTTGTGTATCAGTATATGAAATTAAAAAAGAACGTTCTTGTTGCATTGCCTGAGTTCATTGACGTAGAGGTAAGACAAGGTATTGTAGTCGGAATCACAGAGACAAATACAAGTAGTTAATTTGGCTAGCTGCCAGTTTTTAATCAAGTCCACAGCCAGGAGTTCGTGCTGTGTGAATTTGCCTGAAAGTTTCCCACACCAAAAAGATGTTACTCCTAGTACAAACTCATGAATCCATCGCATCGCGGTAGTCGCGTTATGCTACAATCGGCCGATTTGGGTAGACTGTGCAGACAGCTAATAAATATTCATGACCTACCCCGGTAGCAATCTTATGCTTCACTGACCTGCCTCATTAACGAACTCGCGGTAGATGTGATAGTGATCAGGGCGATAACGCGGCAATTGCGTTAAAATAGTTTTTGCACGACCCCTAAACAATGCATCCCTTTAACAGACTGCATACCTGAAATCAGCACAAAAAGTTGTCCTAGAATGGAAGGGTTTCATGGCTGTCTAGACAGTACATGGATAATATCATGCTCATTTGAAATCAACAGTAATACAATTTTATTGCGCAATTCTTGCACTTGGGCCATTTTTGGGAGGGACATATCTTACTAATGAAACACTATATCCCTTAATAACGAACTGCATTCCTGAAATAAGCACATAAAGTTGTTTTAGAATTATAAGTTTCAAGGGTCTAGGCAGATTATTTTTAATATTATCGTTATTCAAAAATTAATATTGTCACATTTACGCACTGATACTGTCACAAATTGAAAAATATACCCCTTTTCAAATCGCTTTTTAAACATGAAGGGATAGAGACACCAAGCTGATATTTGGAACATTTGATCATCATATATAAATTAATTAATGGTGCAAGTTTTAACAAGCGTACTTGCCCACTGGGTCAAAGGTCACCATGAATACGAGGCATTTTTGTGCATTTTTTGTCCCGAATGACCTTTTGACCTACGATTACCCCCTAAAATGATAAGTTAAGAATCCAGAAATTTTTGTAGTGAAACATTTCCAACTATATATTATTAATTTGTTGCATAAGACTTATTTAATAACTGATTTGGGTATTTTAATGGGGTCTAAAAATGGAAGAAAAATTACGCAACCAAAAGTTAGGGGTCTGGTATACCAAAAGTCATGTTATATTTCTGTTCTACAGCCAAAAGTTAGTCTAGATATCAATTTTCAGTTAATTATCTTTATTCTAAAATCTGAGACAGTACCCAGCCATCCCATTTGTTGAGTTGGCACGGAATGACCCATATAAGTAACTTATGTGTTGGTCTGATTGTGGACTTACTTTAAAATGTTCCCTGGCCTATCCAAGCGGTAGAAGGTTACAATGTGCGTGATTCGCTGTGGTGAAACGCACATGCACATGCTATCTAGAAGTTGCTCTTGCTGTGGTGTCATTTCAGCAGTTTCCTGATTTTTGTAGTTTCAAGTGTCTGACAATGAATATTCATTATCATAATACATCATTGTGATGATACCATGCTCTGGTGAATTATGCAAATGAGTCAACTAGCATACAGCCTGTAACACAAAAATGATATTAGATTTAACCAACAAATATTAGGACTTACATTAATTTTTTTTTAAATGGTAAAAGTAAATGTGTAATATTAATTTAAATTAATTCTCCCTTAAATAACATTATTTCATAGGGTTTGTATTTATATATATTCAACACCAACATCAGTTGAATAAAACTTGACTATAACACATCCCAATGTAATTCTTTTCAACCTTCTCATATAGCATTCTGATAGCATGGATAATACCTCTGTACTATCAGATTGAAGTTTCATGATATTGGGTAAACATCATTTATTGTGGATGGAACGGATGGTTATGATTAGATGGATTGTTTGTCAAGAAGTCTGTAACACATCCCATGTGAAACTTGGACAGTCTTCTGATAGCACGGAGGTATTATTCCTCCATGCTATCAGATAGAAGTTTCATAATACTGGGTACAGTAGATATAGTTTATGACGATGATATTGTATTGCACAATTAAGAAAAACTGTAAAACCGAGAAGATAAGAACCACTCATTTAGTACATTTTTTAATTTAAGATTGGAGGATGTTTTTAACAGCATTATTTTTATTGCTCTACATGGTGAAGAGAATTTTGTAGTTTTTAAACAAGCAAATTTCCAGGACATTCAAGGTCAAATTTTCCAACTTTCAAGGACACAATATATACAGTAGCTTAACAGTAAAATCTCGGCGATTGATTATAAAACATATATGCTGTACTACTTTTAAATGCATGTTAGTTGAGTGTATATTAAGTTTTATCAAACTCTAATTCGGAGGCGATGGACCTGTCTCATTTTCCCACGCTCGTGGGAAATTAGGTTTTTCGCACACGTGTAAAATTTGATTGTAAGCAAAGGAATTCCCACAAGTAAGGGTATAGGGTGGTTGTTCAGCGAACAGCTGTGGCAAGGTTGACATGTACATACATTAAAACAATATAGCCTTGATGGGTGTACGTTGCGGAGACGTTAATGCATCTCATTTCATATACATTTAGGTGTTTATAAATGTTGGATACACAAATAATGTACTATATTATTAATTAATTTAATGCTCTATTAATTATGCCCTATTCTAAACACATCATTATACTATACTGTATTATTTATTATTATTCGTTACTATTGGGCATAACATTATTATTAATATTTAGGTCTATTATTATTAGACCTTAGTTGTAGACCTACAACTTTTATAATCTACTCTACAGCAAAATGTTAACGTATGGCACCATCCTACCGGCACTGATCTGCTGCTGACCAGCATTGTTTTTCAATGATTTTGTAAACTTCAGAAACATAATTAACGAAATATCTTGCCCTAAATTCAAGAACTTCTAATAGTAAACGCCATTTCAAGACCATTCACTAAGAAAATAACTGCAGAAGTACACGTTCCCGTGGTTTACTTAAATTGTTAATTAACTGCCTTGCGCTGGATAGGGCCAAAACATGGCCATTTGTGCTCAACAAGTGTGCACATCTGGAGAGTGATGAATTACCTAAAGCGAATTCACGGGCTGAGCACGTGCGACAAGACTTGCTCAACTGATTGAAAGTTTAGTATTTCAGTACTGTTTATATTACACACGACAGAAAGCAAATAACACCATAGCAGATGTCAAGAAAGTAAACGATTATGATTATCGAGATCTGATTTAAAGTGAAATGCAAACATAATTAATATACAAGATTTAAAAAAAGTACCGCCTTTACTAAAACATAGGCGAACAACTCCATTCACTGAATCGCACAAGTTTGTCTGAACCAACCAGTCAGTCATTTTCAGCAATGACATTCTTTCTGTCTTTGATAACATTCCTGAATTGGCGGCGTACAAAGACTTGACCTGATTCTCTCAAGAGTATGTATTGTGGGAACCTACTCGTGGGAACGTTTCTCATTCAATTTACTGTTACTAGGCAACTTGTAGTACTGCAATTAGTGATAAATGTTCAATTTTCCAGGACATTCAAGGACAACCTTAAATTTCCAGGACTTTCCAGTACTGGAAAATGCTCATTTGTTTTTCCAGGACAATCAAGGAATTTAAGGATGCGTACGAACCCTGAAAGAATATTTAAAACAAAAATTTTATAATAACATTAATAAAAACAAAATTGATATTATTAACTACAGTATGGATATACTGAGCTCACTCTAACCTTCGCTTTTGATAGCCAATTGGCTAAAGTCAAAATTTTTTTTTAACCAATTGAATCTGTCTTTAGCCAAAATTTGATGAAAATTGTTACAAATCATTGTGAATACACCTAGATTATGCCAGACTCTGGCCTATACTGTAATAGGCATATAATATAGACTTGTAGGCCTACGACATAAAAACAGTATTTTTAGGTGAATCCTCTTTAGAACAATATGTTATTAGATGCCCACAATGAATATTCTGAAATTCATATCACTATTATTTTTCATTGCCGTTTACCACAACATAATTGTGAAAATCTACTGTAAGCTTTCAAATGTTTAAGAACAATTTATAGAAAATAAACTTAAAATAAACAGAAAATTACTGGTGTTACTATCGCTATACCATCATAATTATTGGTTAATAAACTTAATAAACCATAAACTTTTAACCTATGATTAAGCTTCGTAATTAATCATTTCTTAAAAGTTCAGGAACGTTTTTGCCTTTTTTTTTTAAAGGGGGGGGGGAGGGGGCTATACCCCTGAATAATACGTACACCTGAATGATTTTAAAATCGTTTAGGCCAGTATTGTATAGACCATTTTCGAGAAATTTGAAATGGAAATTTCCAGCAAAATGGCAACTACTGTACCATGGGGGACTTTCAGAGGCCTAGCATTTAGCTCTAAGTACTAACCATCATGGTTAAATCAATGATAAATCTAAATTACTAATGAGCACAAATACTTCAAAATGGAAAAAACATGAAATGTTTATAATTAAAAACATTCTAAAAGTATCAAAAAGCTATATACTGTAGTAATTACAGTAATTAGTAAGATCGTAGCTGCTATAGCAAAGGTCTAGCGGTGCTATCCGCTGCGCGGTGGTCGATTTGTAATATAGACAGCTGCAGCTTAGGCTAGGCCGCTGGAAGTGAGTTGCGAGACGTTGGCGGTGTTGTTTGAAAATATACCCGATAAGTGTATAAATTAATCAATATTATTACCTTTTAATTAGAGCGTAGGCCTTTTCTAGGTCGGTGTTCGATCATTTTGGCCGCTGCGCCAAATGTATGGAATGTCAAAGAGGCCGCCGAATACAAACAGCCGCCAATGAGAAGAAAGTAGTCATACAACAGCTGGATAAGTCAGTAACAAAGAGGAGAAAATATCTAAGCCTAGGCCTATAGTGAATAATTAAAGTGGGGTGCGGGGATGAAACAATTAATATTTAATATAAAATAGAGGGATGGGAGACCACAATAACGGTGACGTCACTTAATTTTGGAGCGCAGTATTCGAAAACGAGGCTCATGAACTGGGTCCCCAAAAAAAACTGGTGCTACAGGATTTTGGGCTAGTGTTAAAAGATAGGTAGGCTTGCATTCGGTAATCCCATAAAAAATTGTGTCAAACTTTAGATATTCTAACGTAAATTTGGCCGTTCTTTTCATTTATATGGGTTTTCACTTCTGAAAATGTCTCAATTATGTGTAAAATAACAATTTGCCCCAGTTCTTATTTCGTAAATTTTGCACTAGACAGGGAGTCAGCTGATTCACTCAACCGTAACAAGCTGATAATGACACAGCCAACTGATGTGAATGGGTCGTCGCGAGAGGAAGATTAAAAAATTGGGACTGGCGAAAATATTCAATAATATTATAATAAGTCGATTGCATTTTTGAAGAATGAATCTTTGAAAAAGATTGGTTTGCTGGTTTGGATAAGGAAGTCCTGGAAATGGTGATCTTAGAAGTGGCATTACTGTATAGGTTTGTTACCAACTTGTCTTACCTGTTGGCATACTACAGAGAGAATACGGAATACTACTCTACTGCCTGGTGCAACCTAGACCTAGGCTAGGCTCCTAGTTTAGTCATACAAACTATAATAATTATTTTATTATTATTATTTCACTTTATTTCATATTCATATACATAATAAAAACAAGTTACAGATCGTGGCCAAAGGCCAAAACTTTTACAAGGAACAAAAGGTCACATGCAAAATCCATACATACATTAAAAAGTTCAAAAAACAAAATATAAAGACGTACAAGTGCAACAACTAGATACAGTAGTTCTAAGAGTTCTAGCATGTTTATAATGTAGGACTGATAGTTTTTCCTAAAATAATACGGCAAGCACGCTTCTGACTAGCCTCAAGTTTTGCACTAAGTGTTTTTATTTTAACATGACTAAACAATTAAAAGCTTGGAGAAGATATGATTTTCGTTCACTGTTAATTTAGGCTACATCAAAGCTTATCTTGACAACAGAAGGGCCTCTGCAATTTAGTGCCGTCGTTAGCTCCGGACTCAACAATTGAAGAATGCCGATGCTAATTTCGAGGGCTGTAGCAATGTAGATTATTATTACATTGTATACAAATACAATATTTAGATAATAAGAACGTGTATTCAATTACAGAAAAGTTAGCCCTGACGAAGGACAGTGTTCTGTCCCAAAAAGCTAGGCATTTATCTCACTGGCTGTTTTACTAATTATGTTTAAATTTTAGCTTTTGACTACCAATTTTGTATCCCATTGGTTTTTCAGTATTTTGCATTTGGGATTACAGATAGAATTGTTATAATTTATATATTTTTGTGTATATTTGCAAAGGTAATTAAAAATACCTGCATGAAGAAAAGGCAGAGTACAGTATTAGCTGTTAGGCAGATGAAAGTACTGTACAGTAAGAAATCTAGTTAATAGATAGAATCAGAATGTAGAATAGTTTTTAAAAAAGAAACAATGTGAAAGAAAATACATAATTTATACAAACAGCCTAGTATATGATGTGCTATCCATTTATTTATTGTTATTGAAATTAAATTAACCACAAAAGTGTTTGACTGTTGAATTTTTACTTTAAAATAGTATTTACCGTATTGTCTCTAATAAACGCCCCGGGGGTGTTGCATTTTTTTAAAAGGGGTGGGGGGGGAGGCGTTTATTAGAGGTAAATTGTAAAATCAAAAATTAACTAAACAAGCTGCTTTAAACGGTCAGTAAGTTCTTTATTTGAACAAGTTAATGTGCAGGGTATCTCCAGGCCTCCTGCTATTTTGCTGTTCCTTCGTTTGTTGCTGGTTATTTGAACTCCTTGTGTTCAAAAAGAAATGAAAAATCTTTGAGTTCTCTTGCGGTAAATGTCCGACGATGCAGCGCGGTGCTTCTCCTTTCACAACAGCAATCACATGCTTGTCAAAAACATTGTTGGCCTCATAAACTGTTGATAAAATCTCTCCAATTTTTGGAATCCAGGCTTCTTGGTACACATGGAATCCTCTAACAGCACTCTCAATTTTATATGTATACTGGTACTTTTTCTGTAGCAGAACATGAAGATGAAACGGCCATGTTTTGACAAACATTTTTTTACGCCCTTAACTTGAAGAAACATTCTCACTACAGTACAGACTTCATCGACCAGACACCTTGAATCAAATCAGCGTCGAACATGCGACACATTAACAATACACGATTACCTGTCGTTTGCAGCTTACCCTGTTTTTACAAGGCTAACGAAATACCATGAGAGAAACACAAAATAGGCCTAGGCCTAGTGATCGCGAAGACAGTAAACATCAAACGTTTAGAGTAAGCTTGTTTGAGTAGTATTTATTTCATTTCTTATCAAAGAAAGCAGCACACAGCATTACTTCTTGTTTGTCAACCTTTTAATGGACTGGATACCCATGTTAATTGATTGGGCACTCATTGCAAAATGAAAAAAAAAACTCAGAGGGGGCGTTTATTAGAGACAATACGGTAATACATTCTAAAATCAAACATTGCAACACAATTCAAAACTTAAAATTTAACACTTTTAAATGGCATCTTACTTACAGTAATTATTTTTCATTTTTTTCTTAGGTAGGGAGGGGGGACACCCCATCCCAAACCCACCCCTGCTCAGGCAACAAAATTCAAAAGTTAAAATTTAACACTGTTAAATGCCAATTCAAACACTGTTAAATGGTATCTTACAGTAAATATTTTTCATTTTTTTCTTAGCTTTTTTTTTTCCCACCCCCGCTCGGGCCCAAGGGCCCTCACATGTTGCTCAACGACATGTCCCTCCGCCTATTACTAAAACTCCTGTTATTTCATTTCAAAATGACACCCCTCAACCTGGATAATCACAATCATAATTATGACATTAATAAATTGGACGACGGTCCAATTATTTGCAGATGACACAACTGTCTTCTATTCGGATTGTAATATCGATAACATGTTAAATGTAATGAATAATGAGCATTCCGAAATCTGTAATTGGTTTAAATGTAACAAATTGTCGCTCAATACAGATAAAACAAATCTTATGTTTCTGGGAACACCGCACCAAACCAAAAATATAAACTCAACTTGTTGTATTTATATGGATGGTTAACCCGGGTACCAGAGGCATCATTTCTTGGTGTAGTTTAAGATCAAAATCTTACTTGGAAACGGCATATCAATAACATTCAGAAGAAGTGTTCTAAAAATATTGGTGTGTTAAATAAAGTAAAGCATTTCCTACCAGAGAAATCTTTACTATTACTGTACTATTCCCTTATTTTGTCACACATTAACTATGGGGTATTAGCAAACAAAGGTTATGTGAATAAAATATTAAAATTACAAAAGAAAGCTTTAAGAATAATTACCAATAGTCCATATTTATGTCAATACGAAGCCTTTATTTGAAAAACTAAATCTATTGAATGTTTTTGATCTGTACAAGAAAGAACCTAGGTATATTATGTTTAAATACAACGATGGAATGTTACCCACATCATTTAACAATATCTTTATTGATCATAAAATTATTCATGGGTACAATACTAGGAATAAAAAAACTATCGATTAGATATTCATAAGATTGAATCTGTAATTTTCTATATGGACCTAAAGTTTGGAATAATTTGCCGGAAAGAGTTAAAAACTCTACAGTGTCAATCATTTTAAAACACAGATTTCTAAGCACATCCAATTTCTTAATGCAAGTTAACTTCATGGCAATACTTCGACTTAAATAACGATTACTTGTTCATTTTAGCAACATGTATTTCATATGGGTGTGTGGGTCTCTGTATCTGCCGTAATGTAATTTTTTTTTGTTTGTTTGTGTATTTTTAATGTTTTTTAACATTTTATATTGCTTATGATTGTCTTTTTGTTAAGATGATACAATGCATTGTCAGGCCTTGCCTTTTTTGTATTTCCTCCATCTTTATTTGTTGTTTTATTGATGATGGAAAATAGAGATTGATTGATTGATTGATTAAATACTAGAATATGTTGAGTTCACTTTACAGTACATAATGTATGTATAACTTGTGTACTCATATACTTAATATACCTACATAATTAAGCTAAACATTATCATGTGTTAAATGAAATATGATATTTAGGTAAATTTGCTTATTTTTGTATATTCTTCATTATGTAAGTTTCAATATATAGTTAAATATTAATTTACAGCGATTGTTACAACTTTAGTATCAATAAATGAAGACTATACCAGTTTAATTTTTGCTTTATAGTATTTTTTGCTAGTCTTGTAGTGAGGTGTTTCAATTTACAATACATATACTATACCGCCATAATTAATATTTACGAAAACATATATAAATTATAACAATACAAAACACATAATTAACCATTAATCAAACTAGTTTTAGAAAGAATTTATTTTCGCTCATCGTCTAAAGAACAAATTAAAATCATCATCATGATAAATCAGTTTCTGCACTTAATTGTTACAATAATTTATTAACATACATATACATATATACATATACATAAATATACATATACACACACACATATCTAGATGTGTATAAGAGACAGTATATATATACTGTATGTATATATAACATACATACATATATATATATACAGATATACATATACACACATATATATATACATACATATTCACATACATATACATATATACACATGTATATATACATTTATATACATACATATATACATATACACATAAGTATGAATACTTGCCCAATATGTTTTTAAATATATACATTACTAGATTAAATAATATACTAGTACATTACTAGATTATATTATAGGCAATGTTTTAATAATTTAATTTTAAATAAATGGAGGAGGTACATGGAACACGTTGTGAAAATCTAAACAAAATATCTCATTACTGGGCTATCCATTGACTGGTTATATCATCATTGGAATAGAATGTAATCCATTGAAAATGAAAGGCACTTTTAATCATGCCTCATCAGTCAATAACGATCTTTATCATTACCATATCGCACTCCATAGGCGTCTACAAGTCTAGATAACGATGACAGTTGCCCTTCCATGGTAAATCGTGAAAAAAGAAATCCACTCCGCCCCTATTAAATACGACTGTCGGCCTACATTTTATGTAATCTGATCTAATATATTACGTACCTAGGCCTATGTGGTTGGCTACGGATAGCTAAGTGTAGAGTACTAAAAGCTAAAAAATTCATAAATGTAAAGGAAAATCGATAACTATATGCAGCTGTAGATTAATGAACTACTGCCATAAACCAACACTCTGATTTTCTTTTTCTAGAGTAAAATGCATTATATAAAATTGGTACTTCTTAATATACTGTAATAATAGATAGACATGTTGTGTAAATAATGGAACATCAAAAGTACTTCGATTTCGACAAAATTGAGTATAACAGGTCTTCTTTCTACAGAATATCAATGTATTACCATTATCCTATCATGACCAGGTCACATTCCAGAAACTTGCAAGCACTAATATTGCCCCGTGTAAATTGACATGCAAAGCAATTGATTCTGTCAAAAGTTGATATATAGTGATTGCCCATGCAAGCAGTATTGCTCCGTGTAAAATGGGCTGTCAAAACCTAACTGAAATAATAGCAACATGCACTGCACAAAATCGGTTTTCTATTTTCCAGTTAAGATTAAGTTTTGACAGACTAAACAAATTTTCAATTTTTTTTTTATTCATACAGTACGTAGACATATCCTTTACACTTTAAAGACACAACCCTCCGTTAAGGATATATGATTTTTTGAGTAACATGACCTCCGAATATATGGCCGCAACGCTATGTTATTTTTGTTGGTTACGCTTTACTGCTCAGCATTGTTTGTCATCCATCGAAGATGTCTACCGCAGCATGAAAAAGGCCTGCTTCTGTTCCCAGTCTGGTTCAGCTTAGTTCTAGCCTAGCCTAGGCCTGTAGGCCTAGCAGCAACAACTGTCTGTAATTTTTTAATGTGTTGAGTACGAATAGCTAAAAAATTCATAAATGTAAGTAAAGGAAAATCATCCTAGAGCAATGCTGAAAAGCTACCGTCTCAATAGAACAAAAATTCCGTGTGGGACCTTGCTATCATGTATCTAACGGCAACGTCCTCGTCATCAACCACACCAAAGTGCGGCAACACGAAATGTGCTGTACATATACTCATCGCTACTGACTGATTTGAATGTGTGGTTTAATACACATAAAAGCAACTTGTAGCCTACATTTATTTCCTGTAGTATCTGATCTAGACTAGGGCATAGGCCTACACACACACGTACCCAGTCAGCCTGTTCGTCTTCGTCAGGCCAGCCTGCATTACAGTAGTACATTGACACGAATGTTGGTGCACACATACAC
>NW_022725334.1:269300-302049 GCF_011630105.1 Anneissia japonica
TTATATTTTTATTATTCATTATTTTCACTTGACTCGCATAAATAATTTTGTTCGAAGAACATTTTATGCAGTTGTACTTCGCAGCACTTCACTTGCAATTTGCAATTTCTAGTTTACTTTTCTGTATTTATTTTTACTGTGCACCCCGCACAATCTTACTAGGAAACGGCATATCAATAACATTCAGAAGAAGTGTTCTAAAAATATTGGTGTGTTAAATAAAGTAAAGCATTTCCTACCAGAGAAATCTTTACTATTACTGTACTATTCCCTTATTTTGTCACACATTAACTATGGGGTATTAGCAAACAAAGGTTATGTGAATAAAATATTAAAATTGCAAAAGAAAGCTTTAAGAATAATTACCAATAGTCCATATTTATGTCAATACGAAGCCTTTATTTGAAAAACTAAATCTATTGAATGTTTTTGATCTGTACAAGAAAGAACCTAGGTATATTATGTTTAAATACAACGATGGAATGTTACCCACATCCTTTAACAATATCTTTATTGATCATAAAATTATTCATGGGTACAATACTAGGAATAAAAATAACTATCGATTAGATATTCATAAGATTGAATCTGTAATTTTCTATATGGACCTAAAGTTTGGAATAATTTGCCGGAAAGAGTTAAAAACTCTACAGTGTCAATCATTTTAAAACACAGATTTCTAAGCACATCCAATTTCTTAATGCAAGTTAACTTCATGGCAATACTTCGACTTAAATAACGATTACTTGTTCATTTTAGCAACATGTATTTCATATGGGTGTGTGGGTCTCTGTATCTGCCGTAATGTAATTTTTTTTTGTTTGTTTGTGTATTTTTAATGTTTTTTAACATTTTATATTGCTTATGATTGTCTTTTTGTTAAGATGATACAATGCATTGTCAGGCCTTGCCTTTTTTGTATTTCCTCCATCTTTATTTGTTGTTTTATTGATGATGGAAAATAGAGATTGATTGATTGATTGATTAAATACTAGAATATGTTGAGTTCACTTTACAGTACATAATGTATGTATAACTTGTGTACTCATATACTTAATATACCTACATAATTAAGCTAAACATTATCATGTGTTAAATGAAATATGATATTTAGGTAAATTTGCTTATTTTTGTATATTCTTCATTATGTAAGTTTCAATATATAGTTAAATATTAATTTACAGCGATTGTTACAACTTTAGTATCAATAAATGAAGACTATACCAGTTTAATTTTTGCTTTATAGTATTTTTTGCTAGTCTTGTAGTGAGGTGTTTCAATTTACAATACATATACTATACCGCCATAATTAATATTTACGAAAACATATATAAATTATAACAATACAAAACATATAATTAACCATTAATCAAACTACAGTACAGTCAGGAAATATTGCACTTTTACCTGCGCGCAGGCTTCGTAGATACATCATAGCCTTATATAAACAATCTAACCTGCGCGCAGGCTTCGTAGCCTGATATAAACAATCTAAGCAAGGCTACGCGAAGCGAACCTATGAAGCAAATGCATGTTGTTTATTTGTATGTGCAGAAAGACTGCTGCAGCTTACTGGAATAAACAATGTATTGTTTGATAATTTGTGAATGGCAAACACAAGTTTAGACCGTTAATTTAAAGTATGGAAATGTTTTTCAATAAGAAAAACGTACACTTGACTTCATGGGAGTCTCCTCTTCCACTCGCTGTCCACGTCAGGAACTTGTTTGTACTGCTGTATTATTTTTTTTAATTAATTAGCCTAGGCCTAGCTTATTTTTTACAATTATTTTACCTCATTTAAAATGTCAAAAAACGATGTCCTCAATGGCAATACACACATGTAAAAAGATTGTTCATCAAATAATATTTTGTAGTCTTGATTTAGTAAGATAAATAACAAATATAAAGGAGAATTAACGTCCGTTGGTTGTAAAATTACCGAATGTCACATGGAAAACCCAATGGAAAATAAAACATTAGACGTCAGAGTGCGCGCCAATCAGAACACAGTAAAGTGTGTTAAAGGTTAACCTCGTGGCAAATGTTGAAAAGATGTGAGCAACAGTGAGTAAAAAACGGAGTAAATGCGGTCTAGCATGACTAGCCTTAATTCGGCAAGGTAGTGATTTCTATACTTCCATTTAGTATTGGATAGCTTTGCAGGTTGTTCTGCTTCAAATTACGGTAAACAATAAACAACGTGATCTGTAGAAATCGTAATAATTTGTACATGATTTGTCATCAGTATTATTTAAAAGAAGAAAATTCCTACTACCAGAAGAATAATATCAGATCAAAATTCTCCGAATTGGAAAGTTTACCAGTATAACTACTGCCTGCTCTCCTTCTCTAGGGGAAAATGTAGGCCGTACGTAAGCCTAAATGACATCGAAATTCGAACATACTGAATGCCCACCACTAGGTTACCCACCTAGCTAGCGAAATAAACACAGTTTTAAAACATGATCGATTTAATAATAAAGGTAGGATATACAAAACAATAAAGTTCTAACATTGTTTATTTAGTAAATTGCAACATTGCTTACGTGTTGAAAGCTGGTAAACTATATTTCAATATTGTTTACGCATTGATTATCAGCCCGACGATCCAGCCTACGATCATTGCAAAACTAATTAAAATAACAATGACCTTCGTAGTGGTTCGTAGCTACGTTCCAAACAGTACCTACAAGCAGGCTACGAGTGGTTACGCGTAGATACGAAGCGATATTTCCTGACTGTACTGTAGTTTTAGACAGAATTTATTTTCGTTCATCGTCTAAAGAACAAATTAAAATCATTATCATGATAAATCAGTTTCTGCTCTTATAATTGTTACAATAATTTATAACAACGAACACATGTTTATAACATTCCAAAGATAAAAAAAGTACAAAAGTACAATAAGTATAGTGACACACAACTCATTACGACTATCATAGTTATTGCTATATAGGTAATCAACTACAACTAGGCCTTCGTGCTACGGAAAAATACTATAACAATTTATTATACAGTAGGCGTAGGCCTAGTATAAAATGTGAATAATTAGGCCTACAGTATCATTAGGCGTTATTATATTTTATTAATCACAAAAATAAATAAATATACTGTACCTAATGAAAAATACGTAGGCCTAAGTATGCATTACACATACAAATATGTAGGCCTATGCCTACACAGACAGAAAGTTAAATAAAAAAAGGCCAGATTATTAATATTAATATTTGCCTACGCTTCCGCATCCTGCAACAACCACACTACCAACGGAACTCTATTGGCGCGCCATACAGTACTTTCCATTGTTAAAAACCTGGCGGCCGAAATGCTCTGAGACTCTGGCGCCGCCGCTGCTTCCCATGCCTTATGAAGCTACAGTAGGCCGAACAAGTCCAGTGCCGACTGGCCGGCCAGAATGTGCCTTTTTCACACTGCGGTAGACATCTTCAATCGATGACAAACAGTGCTGAGCAGCGAAGCGTAACCAATAGAAATAACATAGCGTTTCGACCATATTTTCGGAGGTCATGTTACTTTAAAAATTATAAATCCTTAACGGAGGGTCGCGTCAACATACATTGTACTGTATGAATAAAAAAAATTTGTTTAGTCTGTCAAAACTTAACCGGAAAATGGAAGACCCATTTTGTGTAGTGTTAACACACACATTGCCATTATTTCACTGTTCGACCGAATATCATTTGTGGCCTGCCGGCCATATTTTCGGAGGTCATGTTACTTAGAGAATCATAACTCCTTAACGGAGGGTCGTTATTGCTCTGAAACTGAGGTACATGATTGACAGTTTATTACCCAAGCAAGGCCTTAAAAAAATTGAACCGGTGCAAACTTTTTCAGGAGAGTTTCTCTCCCAAGAGATCTACTCTGGAATTTTAATATCTTTTCCATCAGTTTACTCAAATTTGAGAGTTAAAATCAGGGATAGACAGGTTTATTCTTATAAAAAAAAACATATATATCCAGATGTTTACTTATATTGATCCAATTTTATTGTTCATAATGTTTTCCTGTGTGACGATAACTATATGCAGCTATAGATTAATGAACTACTGCCATAAACCAACACTCTGATTTTCTTTTTCTAGAGTAAAATGCATTATATAAAATTGGTACTTCTTAATATACTGTAATATAATAGATAGACATGTTGTGTAGATAATGGAACATCAAAAGTACTTCGATTTTGACAAAATTGAGTATAACAGGTCTTCTTTCTACAGAATACCAATGTATTATCATTATCCTATCATTACCAGATCACATTCCAGAAACTTGCAAGCACTAATATTGCCCCGTGTAAATTGGCATGCAAAGCAATTGATTCTGTCAAAAGTTGATATACAGTGATTGCCCATGCAAGCAGTATTGCTCCGTGTAAAATGGGCTTTAGTCTGTCAAAACCTAACTGAAATAATAGCAACATGTACTGCACAAAATCGGTTTTCTATTTTCCAGTTAAGATTAAGTTTTGACAGACTAAACAAATTTTCAATTTTTTTTTAATTCATAAAGTACGTAGACATATCCTTTGCGAACACTTTAAAGACACAACCCTCCGTTAAGGATATATGATTTTTTGAGTAACATGACCTCCGAAAATATAGCCGCAGCGCTATGTTATTTTTGTTGGTTACGCTTTACTGCTCAGCATTGTTTGTCATCCATCGAAGATGTCTACCGCAGCATGAAAAAGGCCTGCTTCTGTTCCCAGTCTGGTTCAGCTTAGTTCTAGCCTAGCCTAGGCCTGTAGGCCTAGCAGCAACAACTGTCTGTAATTTTTTAATGTGTTGAAGTCTACTTACAGATTGTTTAGCAAATCTTGTAATAAAGACTGCTTTGCTTGTCCAAAAAAGTCAGAAATAGAGTGGTAGCCACAACTAAAGAGATATTCTACTGTGATTTTCAGAGAAAAAACCGAAAGCACATTATTCCCAGAGCCGTAAACCCTGCAAGCGCCCTCATAGTCTGGCTTGCTCCCCCTGCATGCTCTCAAAAGAGTATAAAACTGCACTCAAGATGAATAAAAGCGATCATTTTCCGTCAATTATCGGCATTTTTAGTTGATTTTCGTCATTTGAAAAAAAAGGGGGAAAAAAGAGGGGCGGCTAGAAAATCAGGGGCGGGCGGTGACGCTTAACAAGTATATTTTTTTATTTGGCCTAATTCGATAATACTTAATTGCAATTTGATCTTATAAGTACAAATTGAAGTTGAACATTAAAAATTACCAAATAATAATCTACAGAAAATAAAATCTCGTATACAATTAAAACATGAGGGACAATGGGGGTAAGAATGGCCTCGGTAAGAATTACAAAGTATTGGCTTGTGTAAAAATAAGGCTTCAGCTGACGTCTCCCACATATTAACTTATGTCTGCCAATGTTCTAAGCTTGAAAATGTAACGTCAGCTTATTAAAGAATCTCTCGGTTTTCCTAACTATTAGGCCTATAGAACCACCAACTTAATTTTGCTCTTGAAATTGCCAAGATTTGGACGTAAAGAGAGCCGGAACTTATAGCCCTGTCTTCCAAATTTGTAATAATTCTTCTATTTCCAAAAGGTTTTACTCGCATTTAGGTAAATTACACTTACTTTAAAACTATTTCATAAATATTATATTGACAATGTGATGGCGAATGAATTCTCATTCAGAAAAGATTGACTAATCAAAAGTGATCACCTGCCTATTTACAAAGATATGATCACTGGTCTAAATAATCTTCTTTTTTTTTTGCTATGCTGCTGCTGATGTTCTAATGCTATGTTCTCACACGGCTGCTAACGGAGAGCAGGATCCGGATCCTGCTAACCGTTAGCTGCTGTGCGTCCATCCGAGAAAATCCCGATCCAGATACCCAAAATATGATGATCGAATCACTGGCCAATAAGAAACTGGAAATTGTAAACGCGTACGTGTGATTGGTTGATGATAGGAACACGCTCAACTTGCTAACCGATAGCGCTTGCTAACCGTCAGCAGTATCCGGATACTGCTTAACTGTTCGGCTTTAAAACCGATTGGGCGGTCTCACGCAAGTGCTAACGGTTAGCTCCCGATCCGGTGACTAGGGCTCTCGTGAGAACCAGGCTATAATCAATAGTATTACAGGGCTAAAGTAGTTCATTAAATTTGCCAAAGAGTACATTAAATCACCAAGAATTGCCTGGTTAATCCAACCAAATCCGATTGTGTTATTTTTGGCAAGCATTATTTTTTCCCTGCTCCCGGTTAGAGTACAGGGAAACGCTTGCTAAATATATTGGCTTGTGTAAAAATGAGGCTTCAGCTGACGTCTCCCACATATTAACTTATGTCTGCCAATGTTCTAAGCTTGAAAATGTAACGTCAGCTTATTAAAGAATCTCTCGGTTTTCCTAACTATTAGGCCTATAGAATCACCAACTTAATTTTGCTCTTGAAATTGCCAAGATTTGGACGTAAAGAGAGCCGGAACTTATAGCCCTGTCTTCCAAATTTGTAATAATTCTTCTATTTCCAAAAGGTTTTACTCGCATTTAGTTAACTGTGGAGCCAATGTTGATACCACCTACAAGAGTGCTTGTCAGACAAAGTAATGTCAACATGTAGAGATAATTTTTTTTTTTCATTCGCAAAAGTTTGATAAAGCAATACTCACACTTATATAGGCCTAAACAGTCACTCGGGAATGGCATCTCAGAGATTATCAGTACTATTTTACATTATTTGAAAATTATAATTGTGCCGTACTGGTACTGCGTGGGATTCCACTCCACGTAAACTGCTATGAATTGCTGCTATGTTCTGGATAGATCTGATTTGATGGATTGATTGATTTTTATTCGATAATTTGTTTGTTATTCATCTGTATTTACCTGTTTTTTGTTCTTTTGTTTTTTGTTTTTTGTTTGTTTTTTGTTTTTGTTTTGTTTGTGTTTTTTTTTTATGTTCTCCTTGTTGGAGTGTTTTTGAATAAAATTTAAAAGGCTCCCCAATTCGACTGATCAATCAGCATAATCGAATGCTCTCGGCGGTCGCGTGTGGCGATTGTAAGGAAACAAAACTCTATATTTATTAGTCGATGGTATTCCACGAGCTCGAAGATGGTAATTTTATAACGATTTCATGAGCAATATTTTCATAATTTGCAAACATATGTCAATGGGGAAGAAATCCCTTAGTGTTCATAACCATGGATTCGAACCTAGTGGACTCCTCTAGGCCTGTTGTGAATTCCCGGATCTGTCTATATGCAAAAAGCAGGTGCAAATGTAGCCGTGAATGAATCGTTCCAAATATCTGTCAATTTGTGTGATAAGCAATTAGTTTTTTTTGAGTCAATTAGGCTGATGGTTCGATGAAGGTTTTCAGATGTACGGTAATCACGATTATGTCTAGGCCCCTATGTTTGGATTGCATTTTCCGTCATTTTCCCACGAAGATTGTCAATGGCACCGCGTGTGCAATAATGTATTTCCGTTTATTAACACAGCATGTACCGTTATTCATGTATGCGTTGCCAACACACTAGAAAGTCAATTTTACAGATGAAGGGACTAGACCACCTCAGTTCCACCAATTAGCAATCACCTTTTTTAATTTTGAAAAATTTATGGAGAGTCCGAACGGGCTTCCCCTAGTTACTCCTCCTTAAATCCGCCCATTATAAATGGCGAAGATTTTCAGTCATAATTTTTATGGATACGTTCGGAAAGCTAGAAAATGGTTCTTCAGGAGACGGATTCAAAGGTGTCTGGAAAATCGTGTTTGAGACTCATTTCCAATAGGCCTACTACTTATTTTGCAGCTTCAAATCGCAATGAAGATTAATCAATATTCTTAACTAAAACTTACTTAACAATCTTCGTAGTATAATTAACAAAACAAAAAATAAATATATATATAAAGTTAACTGTTGCATGATGTGTATTTATTGAAGGACCATTTTAAAAACAAGTAGAGCTTATAATTTTTCTAGTTGTCGTAGTTTGTCATATTAGATATCTTAAATATTATCCTGGTAAAATAAGTTATCAATTATCTTTAAAATGATTTTGGAAAAACAAATTCGTCACGCAACAACTTGCAAGTAAACTAAATGCGTGGACCGACCTTGGCATTTTCCTCAAAAATGAAATTAAATCTACAAAAATATTTTTTTTTTTGCTGATGCACAAGCTTAGGGACCCCAGGGGAGAAAACCGGATATACCACATCACGGCTGATCAGACAGTGCGTAGATTAAGTATAAGGCCAAAGTATATTGAAAATATTACATTAAAAATATCGATTGTATATCTGTAGACTATTGGACCTCCACCCACAAAATCGTCTGCCAAAAAGGAGGCATTAATAATCCTTACTGCGCCAAAATGACGCCAAAGATTAAGACTTTAAATTACAAAATATGTATCATAAATGTTATGATCTTTGTCGTCATCATTTTTGTCGTTTCCACACTGTCGGATTTATTATTATTAAATAATATTTCACACAAATGATGAAAATTATATGTTTTTAATAATTTACAATGGTTTATTTTTGTTACAGGGTGTTTGATTTTGTTGAAAGTACTTTAGTATAAAAGCGGTATAAAAGCTGTGTATTGTGAGGGCCTTCTATATATGTTAAATGCTGAATAATAATAATAATAATAATAATAATAATAATAATAATAATAATAATAATTATAATTATAATAAGATAATTATAATAATAATAATAATAAAATAATAATAATAATAATAATATAGTATTATTAACAGCAATAAAAATAACAATAATAATAATAATAATAATAATAATAATAATAATAATAATAATAATAATAATAATAATAATAATAATAATAATAGTAATAATAGTCTAGAGGTATGATGCCAGGCTAGTGATCTGGAGATCGTGGTTTCGAGTCCCACCCGAGAACAACTTGCGATTTTTTTCGCAGTTGTTTTCAAATGTACTGAGTATTCGGTACATTTCCACGTCAGGAAGGGCAAAATTACACCTATACATGTTTCTCCTGACGCAAATCCAGTTATTGTCTATTCCATCACGACAATAAAAATTACTATCAATAATAATAACCATTCTTTTAAATATCTTTCCATTGATGGCATATTTTGAGTTCCTATTTATGTCTATTAACATATCGTAAAAAAAATCATTTTACAATAACACAATCTACAAAATATTGGACGAGGACTCATTACTCTACAAAAGCAACACATGTGACATTTACGTTAGTACAATACAGGGAAAGGAGCAGTATGTAAGTGGATACAAATTCGTACATGTTCACCAAATATAACGAAATAAAATATATTATAGAGTGACCATGTCACTAACATAGTCAATGCGTGAGAAATTTTAGCATGTGTCCATTTTTACCATATTCTTTACCAGGCCTATCTACCTGTTTTAACATTATGAACAAACTCATTATTAACTCGTGTTCTTCTTTATTCAAAGGGTAATTTGACGTTCAGTTGCAAAAGTCTTTCTAAAATTACAGTTAAAACGTAGCAGTATTCAATATTATGCTTTAGAATATTCTGTTATATAATATGGTAAATACTTGCAGTATTTGACCGACTGGGCTTCACAGAATGATTATTTAAATGATACCGTACTCCTGGGCAGCTCCATAGGGGATGGTGACGTCCGGACCTTCCCCCACCCGAGCACCCCTAACATTTTAGAGTGCTTTTTACCTCGAAAAACAAGCTTTCTTTCATCTTTTGCTGAGGGCAGAAAAAGAATAGTAGTTTGAAAAAAAAACCAGTATGTATAACTGGTTAGGAAAAATATTCTCCAGGGCCTGATTCATCTTCATCCAGTGGAAGTTTTCTAATCTGATCAATTAGTTTATTTTATTATGGTTTTTTTCTTGGTGCGAAACAGACCAATGATACCCTACTAAAATCATGAGACATGCTGTACACGGAGCAAATAGCGTACACTTCTCTTTCCAAAAAAGACGCTATAGAAACAATATTACAGGTATATGCCTACTGTTACTTGCATTTCAGCTCCCTTAAGCTCGAACACAAAGATTCAGTTAACCATGGTTGATTAAGCTATGCCGCCCTCTAATATCAATAAAGATGGTGGCATGGTTACTACTGAAATTCTAATGATGATGATGTTGGATGATGATTATAATAATAATAATAATAATAATAATAATAATAATAATAATAATAATAATAATAATAACAATAATAATAATAATAATAATAGTAATAATAATAGTAATAATAATAATAATGATAATAATAATAATGATAATGATAATGATAATGATAATGATAATAATAATAATAATATTAATTATTATTATTATTATTAATGATAGGCCTAATAATAATAATTATAATAAACATAATATTGATACTAATAACGATGTTAATAATAAAGATGATACTGATGATGATAATGAGAGTAATGATAATTACTTTGATCATGATGATTGTAATGATAATATTAATAATAAAATAATGATTACGATCAAAAGATAATGATGATTTCAACATAAATACCTTTCAAACCAGATAAATTTAGTTCAAACCTACTAATGGTTATGGTGGTGGCGTTGGTAATAATAATAATTAATTCAAATCCTATGGTACCGTAATTATGTATAATAAATCACAGTTTTTGTCTCAAATGTTTTGCAATCCAGGACGTTGGGAACCAGGTGCTTAGCGTTGGGTTTGGCAGATTTCATCGCTTTGGTTGATTACCGTAAATGATGTAGGATGCTCCTAATTATTTGAATTACTTCTCACGTGATCTTGCGGCTACTTATTGGCTGAAAGTACATGACACCTTATCACGCATCTCCGTCAGTGAAATCATGGGCACCATTTCGTCTAACGTACATTAGAGCCCTACTTAAAAGTATGACTAGTTGGTACATAATAAGCACTATTTATTTATAGCGTCGATAGTGTATATTATCACCTATTGTAAGTTTATTGAATTTACTTATGATGCATTCATCTACTACAGTGACAGCGTTTTCATCTGACGCATATCTTTATTGTTGAAGTTTAAAGTCTGATTGCGTAAAGGGAAATGATATGACGACTGAGTAAGGTCATTCAGTGGGAGAGATGGAATAAGAAAGGCGTTGTCTTGTCTTTTATGTGCAATGATTCTGAGCGGCCTGTCTCATCTATTGATTTGATTGTGGATGATTAGTGTTAAAACAATTACATAGCCTGTTACTTCTATATGATAATTAATTAAAAGGAGATGATGGAAGCCTTATGAATATCTATTTACGGATGCTCTTTGGCGCTGTGTTGGTGATTACAAAACTAAGGCCAGGTTTATGTAGGCCTATATTTATGTTTATAATGTACATCATATTATTATTCATTAATATCATAGTACCGTAGTTGTGGCTATTTATGTTTTGATGATAATTGTATAGGCCTACATTCAGTTGTAATATTTGAGCAGCTTAACAACTCATTCAGCTAAACTTGTGGTCTACTAGCTAGCGTACAGTGTGTGCGTTGACGATCACGTAGATCTCATGTCCACCGGTTTAGTTCCCATCGCTGCTCCCAATGAAATGCAAGTTTAAAATATTATAGCGCACAGTATTTTGGATGAAACGTAAGCTGTTGGTCCCGTGTGCAAAATGACCCATGTGCATGTTAAACGACACAGTTACACTCTTCGGAAAATAATGGGGATTGCCAATGGCATTGTACTGCCAACGGATATATAAGTCTTCGAACTTTCATGGGTTGGCCTGGTGTTTACACCGAATAAATGCAATCGAATCCTATCCATGGCATTAACATTTTAATTTATGAAAGCCATACGTTTACAATTTTATACGATTGGCCTAGTCCATATGTATGCAATTAATGATAAAATCAAGCGTGCAATTGCTCCCTTATACAAATAGGCTACTACTAGGCGGACAGTCAAAGAATACCAAACTGGTGCATTCCGTCTTCGCCTTGCTTGATCCGGCGTATAGGCCTACACAATCTCTTTTTCCTGTGTTTTCTAGTGTCTTTTTGAGACGGTTACTGAGAACGATCTCTTCTTTTTGGAAATCATGCAGAGTATAATTCTGGGCCTATGAATTCTGAGTCATTATTATTTTGATGTCGTGCCAATATGTACTTTCCAAATTCGTTTTGGAGCGCATATATTATGTGAAAATTTTATGAAATCCTATCTGCTGCATTTGAGCAACACAGTACTGTCTCTCATAATGACAATATCCCTCATAATGTCACTTATAATGGCAAGGATATCATAAGTTATTTTAATTAAACAAAAGAAAAATGACCATTCTCCATAGTCTTCAAAATGGCACATTAATAATATGATTATTAAATTTTTATTATCCTTAGGTCGAAAATCAAAATTATAAAATCTAAGCAAGGTTCTCTACAGCTACCTTCCTGGCGAGCCACTTGACGTCCAGTTTCTGCAAGTTCTCTCCGCGGACCGCATTTTTGCTCTTGTTCGAATTTTTTCCGGGCCGGTGTGCGGGGTGCGCACGCCACAACAATATATTCCCTCCCAGTCTAATCTGAAAATGTTCGAAAAAGAAAATAACTAACGCTCAAGTAGTTAAAAAATCACCTAATTTTGCGAGCTCCTTCACCGAGTCCCCCACTTTTCGCGCCCCAACAGCACCCCTCCCACATTTCAAGACTCCAAAATTACTGTCTGTCTTGTCTTTAAATTATCTTTAAAATTGCTAGCGCTCGTTCTTTTGCCGTTCCATTTTACATTCCCATCACCTCGTTTTCGGATGCTTCACGTCTCAGTCGTCGTAACTGGTTTATTATGTGTAAAAAACAAAACAATAACAAGCTTCATACAATTTCCGTAATTTCACAACACTCCCACACGAGTCCGTCTGACCAGGAGGAATAAAATAGAAACTGTTATTCTTCCATGGTCAGATAAAATGCGGCAAGGCACGCAAAACAGCATAGCACTATCTTAGGCTTATAGGCTTGTTTTTCTGTGATTATGTTAAGCTTTGAGGCTTGAGCTACGGATAAGATATTTACTAGGCTTATTCTAAACAGATGAATCATTCACTTTATTTCTGTAATCATTTGCTTCAATTGGTTCATTTCTCAACATCCTTTAGAACCGAAAGAAGTGGAAAATAACAAGCAACCACAACGACGAGGAAATTATTCTAGTAGAGTCACATCTCATCTCCTACAGTCCTATTTTTGCCACTGGCAGTTGGAAGGAAATTATTCGTTTTAGTGCGTTAGTTATTAACGATTCTCCGCACCGACTCCAACATAAAGAATTTGTAGCGTTACTGTAGGCATATGCTTCAGTGTAAATGAAGAAAACCTGCAACCTGCTTGTAGACCTGTGGTATATTCCTTCGCCGTTGTTCAGCGACAAACTTAATACACTCAGTAACTTGTTGTAGGCCTATTTATTTGCATCCAGCATTAAGTATGTTTGTGATACTGTATAAATAAAATTTCATATGAAAAACAAGAATTTATCATTAGACCTATTACCTGTTTAATTTAACGACGCAGTAGGCCTAATGTTCCATATTTTCCTTTATTTTTCTGGTAGTTAGCTTGCTGTTTTTTTTTATATTATTGGTGTTGTTTATTGTCCGTCGATTTTTTCACTGACTGTCAACATTTGTACTCTGTTAATTTTGTCATGCAGCGTTGATTGTTGTCAAATAATAATAATAATAATAATAATAATAATAATAATAATAATAATAATAATAATAATAATATAATAATAATAATAATAATTAATAATTAGATTTTTTGTTATGTTTTATTTTTGTTACCGTATTGTTATTATTTCATTTAATTTCATTTTATTCAGAAATTAAAATAGCAAATTACAAGAATACAAAAAAGAAACAAAGAACAGATAAATTACTATAAAAACAAAACATAAGACATTAATTTCTAGGGTAACCCAAGAAAGTTTTACAATATATAAAAAACATTTTCCATTGGCCCTTCAACAAATTTTAAACATTTTTACCACGTACTGTAATTACTATAAAACAGTTAACAATACAATGCCAAAATTGACAAATAGGCCTATGTAAAATAAAAAGGACACGAAAAAAGTGATAAGAAAAAGAGAAAATACATTCTTATTTCAAACATTATTATTATTATTATTATTATTATTATTATTATTATTATTATTATTATTATTATTACAGTATTATTATTATTATTATTATTGTTATATATTGTTATCGTGGCCGAAAATAAAATACATCATTATTACTCTTATATTAAATAATCAAATACAATTATAATTATTTAATTGATATATCTATAGGCTATTATTATTGACAGATTAAATAATTTTCATTGAAATTTACAATAGGCTAAAACGACAAAACTTATTTCCTACAGAAACATGAAAATAAACACACACAAAAAGCAATACAATAGGCCTGAAAGTCTTGTGCGCCCTTTTTAAACGTGTTTGATACTTCAGTGAGGATGTTCCGTAATCAGTTAATAAAACGAGGGGAAATATTCTATTTCCATATTTATTTCCTACTTCAACAGTTACTTGATACCCAATGTGTCATTAGGGCAAAATAAATGTTTGCTATTTTTATAAACCAGGTCTATGGGCCTAGTGACGCAACGATGAGGGGTTTGAGGTTCAAATGTATCGAGCGGTCGTCCGATGTTGGGTCGCAAATATTATCTGACAACACAATATCTATATGTTTGGTTCATCCATGCATGCGAATCCAGGCCAGGGTGAATATAGAGGGGATAGCCACCCCACCCTTTCCAAAAATCCCTACGTGTATACTAGGGCAGGCCTTCTGACCAAAAACAAATTAACGTTCCTCACGATACCTTGTTTAAATGCATCTTTTGTGCCTCATTCTTTTCGGATGCTTTCTGATTCCCACTCCTTGCTTGCCCCAGCCATGGAGGATTCACCTAAAATACTATTTTCTGGTCGTTAGATCTGTTAACCGAATAAATTAGCACATGAATTGACAACCTGTTTTTTTTTCTTTTTTTTTTTCTCTTCTTTTTTTTTTTTTTTATAGCAAAACTTGCTTGCGGACCAACACAAAAGTTTGGGGACCCACTTTCGGGTCGCGACCCATAGTTTGGAAGCGTGGTTGTAGCACCGTATTAACAGTAAATGTGTAACGGAAATAAATGTGAATATTTGAAATGAAATTGATATGTGCTGAAATAGGTACACGAGTGCAGGACTACTCTCCTGAGAGCGGTGGTTTTTGCAATTTGAGTGAATGTTTACGTCAAGGGTAACATGCACATAATGCAAATACGTTCCACTAATGAATTGTCAGAATGCCTAACATCGTCACTTGTGCAATATCTAACGTTCGTTCCTCTCCACCCGGGATGGTTAGGGCTACATGAGTCACAGTGAATGATAACGTAACAGCTGGCCAATCAGAACATGGCTATAACACGCGTATCCCACGGACACACGTGTGTCCCCCCCCACCCACACCAAAGGCATGTGTTTGCGTATGTTTTTACCAGTGGTTTTTTACACTTTGGATTTGTAGGAATTTAGCAACAATTTCCAAGGGGCGGGGTTTAGTCCATTGTAGCATGATGATTGATGGTATCCAATGATCAAGAAAGGCGCATTGGACAAATCTTTCTGAAAGGGATATGTGCGCTAACTATGCATGGTCCAATTATGAGAGACTAGATGCTCTAAATTAATAATATGACAAAAGCGCTTTTTAATTAGGAGTAGACCTACATATGTCTTTCTGACATGTTGGAGCGTTAATATTAGACATTTGGTTTCAAATTGGTTGTTTAATTGTTATTCCGTGATACACAACATCAACAAACGGACGTTTGTAAACTAATAATTTTACGTTATAAAAGCGTTAAAATAACATCACAATTTTGTAAAGAAGGCTTCGTTTTGGAGAAACATGAATACGCACTTAAAACGTTATTTCACATCTACATAACGTTTGAACGTCGTTCCTGCAACGTTGTGTCAATGTTACTTTGTGACATAGGCACTGCCGCACCTAACCACAACGTTCGTGAACGCTATAATAACGTTATGTGTTTGTTAGTATACGTCTCTTGTTCAGGCGACGTGACATTTATTCAAAATATAACTATCTGGAGGACTACAAAGTCACTCTCTGTGGATGTATTAAGACTTAGAGCGGCGAAACATAAATCACATTTGTTCAGTGTGACTCTTTTTCAAGTGAATCGCTTTATAAATAATTCCGTATTACACGAGGAACGCGTTGCCGTGGGGACGGTCTTTGATACCCTCTGGTATACCCTGTGGCTGTTTGTGTCGTCTAGACAGAGTTCAGTTATATCTAAAACAATAATGGCCAACTCATAACCTATACGGATAACGATTAAAAAAAAATTCAATTTATACTTTTTGCATTAAGTAAACGCCTATCTTGGTTCTTCCTGATTCCCTCTATAACCTAAAAAAAATAGAATACCAAAACAAAACTTTAAATTGGTCATAAGACATCCTCAATTTAAGAAAAAGTAGGTTATTATTAATAGGCCTCTGTTCATTATCAAGGAAATGTAAGTGATCTCAATAATTCAAATTTAATTGGTCATTAAAAAGACGCAAATCAAGGCAAATGTAGTTTTCGCTGATTTGCAGGCGTTTTGCTGCGAACATTTGTCTGTTAATTATGAGGAAAATTTAAGTGATATAAATATTTATACTACAATGAAAATAAGGAAGAGAACAGGACCTACTAGACCACTACATTGCGGGATTCCAATTTCAATGTCTTTTTTCAACTGGCTTCCTTTCACTAAAATTATTTTCGAACCAGTTTAACTCATTTTTATTTATACCATACTTGTTTAGTTTTTGTAGCAAAAGAGTGTGGTTTTCCAATCATTTCATATTCATTTAGCGATTCTATCCATTCGTCAACAACCCTATGTAAGCACGTGATTGTTGAATGATCTTTTCTAAACGCATATTGGTCACATTTATTACGTTCATTTAGATAATCGGTTAGCTGAATCTGCATTATTTTTTCTAGAATTTTTGATATGTGATATACTACGGAAATAGGTCTATACTTCTTTTAGTTCCATTTCCCTTTTATATTGGTGTAGTTCTTGTTATCTTCCTACTGTAAATCTTTCAAAAAGAATCTGGTATGTACATTGTTGCCATTCTTAAGAGTTTACTATCAAAATTAAGGAGGTCAATGCTACTACGGTCAGATAAATTGAGAAGTGTGCCTTTATTGGTAAAACAGTCATTAAAAGCCTTGCAGTTTGGATTACTATACAATTTGGATTAGTATAATATTTTTGTTTATATTTTTCTAGTGATTTTCTTCATCTCATCCCATCATTTTTTTTTTTGAGTCGTAATAATCAATCTTTGCTTCCTTAAATTACTGTGACGTCATTTCTTAATTTTCTATAAGCGTCTAAGCGTTGTTTTGTTTTGTGCTTGTCTGACAGATTCTTTGCACGATCGAGTTGGTACATCAATTGAATAATATCTGGTGTTATCCATGGTGATAATCTATGGCATATTGTATCATATTTTTTATTTTTCATAGTCAATACTATTCTATATTTTACTTGTAAATATGTACTTATGGAAACCATTTAATCCTTAGGGCTTGTTTCATTTATATTCTATTTTATAATTTCATTAATTATATTTTATTTCAACACAGTCAACAACAAATGAGCTCTGCCAATAATCCCGCCGTTATTCGGACCCCTGATCCCCACTTCCCGTTTGGATGGTCTACCAACTAAGC
This sequence comes from Anneissia japonica, assembly GCF_011630105.1. Classification (NCBI taxonomy): domain Eukaryota; kingdom Metazoa; phylum Echinodermata; class Crinoidea; order Comatulida; family Comatulidae; genus Anneissia; species Anneissia japonica. The sequence continues at coordinate 287,118 of NW_022725334.1, forward strand.
TATAAGTCTAAAATATTTTTTTTTCTTCAAAAGATCAACAATTTGATTAACAAAATATTAATTTTATAATTCGGTAGTTTAGTTATGCCTTCTTAATCCGTCGTTTATTTCACAATTTGTTATTCGACAAGACAAGGTTCGAGAGACTCCATGAGGTTGAAAATACTCCCTCAGGGTTGAAGCATTAATATACTGACGTAAGCCCAGATACAGAATCGGTGGTTCCCCGTCAGCGTTAGTTGCAGAACTCTGTAGTATTTGACAGCACAGATTACGATATTGTGTAGGCGTTAGCCTCAATGCTAGCGTGGATAATCCTTAGATTTGGAAATTGTCACGCAAAAAATAACTTTTAAACAAACATTAACCATGTTACAAAACTGACGTCATTATATAGTAGGCCTATGTCAGACTCACAAAAAAAAAAACTAATATTTTCATTTATCCATTCATTCAATCAATCAATCAACCCCGTAAACACTGGAGGGGTTTGTGAGTTACTGATCCCGATATCAATCCTATCAAATATCAGATACAGTAATAACAATTGATTACGATAGCACTGGTAAATTAAACGCAATATATTTCGGCCATGCTAAGAGGTTATAAATTATAATATGCTAAATTAAATGTTGTTAATAGAAGCATGATGTTAAAACCAAGTTTTTATATATACTTTCACTGTAAAAAAAAATTAAACAGATAGCTAGGTGTTACTCCAGCCAAACAACTTAATATCTAGTCTTGCACATAGTAATAACATACTGGTATTACTAATAATTACATTACAATAAACTACAAACTAAAAAGGAATATAAGAATACTGATTTCAATATTCGTCCAAAGCAAACCTAAACGCTAACCATCTCGCCACTGTCCACACTTCGAGCCGATGAAACCAGACCCCCGCCAGCCAATGCAACTAGCCGAATGCTAGAGTTGTCCTGGGTGTTGTTCGGCAGGGAAGACAACCAGCACCCAGCCAGCTGTATCGCCAGACGAAGGTCCGATGAATGACATTGGACCGAAACGCTGCAAAGTAAGTCAAAGGCACTGGTCCACTCTAAACGAATTTTCAAATCAGTGTAAATAAATAGAAACCAAGTGAAATTATTTAAGAATATAAAAACTAAATTTAAAATCATATAATAATTAATAGGAATTTTAAAGGCAATATCATTACGATTATCTGATGATGTATTTACTATAGTTTTCAATAACAATGTATTTTGCTGACAATAGCTAATTTTCACGAAAATTCTGTGTAAACGAATCGGCTTTCTACCGGCAACAATATACTACCTTCAGGAAAGTCTTGGTCAGGACAACACTCACCATGCACTAATCCTCAATTGGGTCACATGATCTAAACTCGACTCATAAATGACTAGGGTGACCACAGCGCCCATGTCCACCACAGCGCCCACGCCCAAAATAAAACATCCTTATATGATTATAGTAATGCCCTCAAAATATTTATAAGAGTAAACTAGCAAAAATAAAAGATAGTATTATGTCTACATTTAATTTACGTCTTACGTTTCAGGCTCTCGGATAATTATGCTCATAGGGCCCTGTTAAAACATGGCCCACCCCAGCGGCCGCAGCAGCCACACGTCCCATTAACCAAGCTAGATAAGAGATTAAAATTAATGGTTAAAACTCTGAAGCAAAAATATAGGTAACCCAGGGGCGGATCCAGAGAGTTTCTGACGGGGTAGCACAAAGTGAAGTTCAGGCCGCCACGCCCACCTCAGCCCCAGCATGGTTGGTGTAAATAAGTGGTACGGTAATAATCGACCTCTCCTTTCACCCACTGCTGGATCGCCACTGAACTTAAGGGTGCACTCCTTTTTTTCCTCTTTCCTGTCTTTAACTAAAATTTTTCTCCCTCTTTTTTATTTTTCGGCTTGACTGACGGGGTTGGGGGCGGGCACGAGCCCTCATGGCCTCCCGCTGGATCCGCCACTGAAAGTAAGGAACACCCCAAAACATTCCTCTCTCGACAATAGTTTAGTATGGTGCTTTGGTTTTATTTATTTATTTTTTAGCACTAAGTACAATGGTAAGTCCAAATAAGTGTTTAATACACTTTAGTGTTTTATGTTTTGGTGTAAAGATCATATTATTGAAGTGTTTAGGTAATTCATGTGTCTACAAATTTGTGTCTTTTAATATGTTTGTGTTGGAGGAGGGAAATACGGAAACTGTCTTGTAGCGTACCTGCGCATTAGTTGTTTAGTAAAATGTGTATAAGGAATTAACTGAATTGAAAATAGTAAGATAAATAAGTATGGCAACAGAAAATGAGCATAATTTATACAAATAAAAAAGACATACAAACAGAAAAAAAAGGGGAAAAAAAGGTTTAGTATGGTCCTTTCAGACCATAGGCCTTGAATGTTACTCGCACCACCCCGGCAAATACTGGACATAAGTTCATAGTGCATATTCGTTTTATTTTATATCGTTTAAAGTTGCGGCAGTGTGTACATTGTACGTGTGTACGTTCCTTTCTTATGTTAGTCACGCTTTTTTCTAGGTCATCACATGGGCCTTCGTAGTGATTGACACCGTGTGAATCTGTCTCTAGCTGTTACTTCATGCTTAATTCTGTCTTGAAAACGTCAAGACTGTCCTAACATTGGTTTTTCTTGTCCGTTTTATTTGAATCATCAACGAGGGAAATTAGAAACCAGTTTTCAATCTTCCAAACAGATGCGAAAATTCTTGATATGCGTAATTTTTCTGCAATGAAGCAGAGGCGTGCTATAGGCCGATCTAGGGGTTATCTAGTGGCGAATGTTTTGGGTGGTCAAAAAATCTGTTTCTTTTAACACGTAACATTTTTCTTCTTCTCCTTATTTATAAATTTACTTAATTAAGTAAGTTAAGAAAAAGTTATTAATTAAACTATTTCATGCCCTTGTGGGAGGGGGATATTAGGCGCGCTTTCAAAGTAAAAACCCGAACATTAATCGTTTATGCATTATTGTTCTTAATACGGTACATATTAATCTTCTTATTACAGTATTAGTATCACGTTGGCGGACAGTCGAATAATTGGGCCGATAAATTTCCACTCCATGCAAGCTTTTCCGCACGACACAAGTATTTTAGTTGAATGATCGAGGATCTTCGTGCATTTTTATACTATAATTGCTAAATTACAAGTTTGTTTACAACTTTGCAGGCCAACCCGTCCTGTATAGCTACGGGAAATGACGGTAAATAAGAAGACCTTTATTGTTCAGTCAATGCTAAGGAACTCAATCCAAGCCTAATCTTACCAGGCCCAAGGGGATCGATCTGCTTTTAAAATAAATTGGAAGTTTGAATGTATGTCTCGTTTTAAGTTGAAAAGAAAGTTAAGCTTTATCACTGAGATGGGATCGTTTAAAAGTAGACCTGTGTTAACTCCCCCTCCCTCCCAATTCCCCTACCCTTGCCCCGGTCATCGGATCAATATAACACATTTTGAGTTGCCATTGGAACTCAGTAATGTTGCGACTAGCATTCAGAGCATTTTGCGTCTCAGGTATTCATTTGCACTCATGAGCAGGGTCGGATTTAGGTGGGGCGGATAATAATAATAATGATGATGATGACGATGGTGATAATTATAATAGATAATAATATTCATAATATTAAAAAGTGAAGAAAATTGTGCTAAAGGCGAATAAGAAAGTTGTGATTTGTTGATCACTATAGTAGGAGGTTAGTAAGCTATGGTTATGGCTAAATTGTCCTGGTATTAAGCCGATCCCTGATAAAATATCATGAGAAATTTGTTGGCGCTTCATTTTGACTATATATTGGTGATGTGATGATGGTGAATTTTTTCCTCAAATTCTATCACCTCAGCATGCACCAAACATGGTGGGGCTGAGGTGGTTGTGAAATCACGGCTTTGAAGTATGTAAAGTACATACTCAAAGACAATTTGGGAAAATAGTAGTTTTTAAGCTTTATTTTCTATGATACATCATGAATTTCTATGGTTGCCGATAATCCCTGATAAAAGATCATGAGAAATTTGTTGGCACTTCATTGACTATATATAGCCCCTATTGGTTATGTGACGATGATGAATTTTACTAAAAGTGTCATTTCTGGCCATCTAGAGGTAGTATTTCCTAAGTGTTCGCACCTCAGCCCCAACCATGGCGGGTCTGAGGTGGGTGTCGACTCACGAAATTCCCCCTCCCCCACTCCACCTTTCAAAACAGATCTGCACCCTTCCTTGGGTATGACATTAAACGCCATCGAGTCGGCACCTGACTCCGAGTATGTCTTAGTGACTGCTGAGGCGTGCATATATTTGTTTTTAAGATGTGATCTGGTTTTTCTATTATTTTCCATTATGACTATTTTGGATAAAGAATGTTTTGAGCAGCGTTGATTCAAGCACAAGATTCAAGTTATATAGTTATTGTTAGGCTTATTATTATATGATGCGTCTATTGCGATTTTTACTTTATCCTCTCAAAACAGTTCTAGAAACGCTGAGAGTGCGCTACTTCGAACCTCGCATAACGGCTGCCCGCCCCACCCCCCTCTTTTTCAAAATCCTTGCTACGTCCTAGACTAAATACAATCAAACATGTTATTTACAATAATCAAAGCCGTGAGTCCACACCAATCTCAACCTCTCTATGGTTAGGGACGAGGCGCGAAAATTTGGGTAAATTGTACCTCTAGATTATCAGAAATGACAATCAATTGAAAAATTATCATCATCACATCACCATTATAGTCAAAATAAAGCGCCAACAAATTTCTCATGATCTTTTATCAACGATTTTCGGCAATCATAGAGATCTAAATAATCTGTGTGATGTACCGTGAAAAATAAAACTTTTAAATATTGTCTTTGATGTACGGTATTCATTATGGTACTCTACCTACTTAATGTTGTGAGTCCACACCCATCTCAGCCCCATCATGGTTGGGGCTGAGGCTCGACAATTTGGGTAAATAGTACTTCTAGCTGGCCGGAAATGACACTCTTATAGTAAAATTCATCATCATCACATCACCATTATAGTCAAAATGAAGTGCCAACAAATTTCCAACGATCCTTTTATTAGGGATTTTTGGCAATCATAGAGATCTAATTAATCCCTGTGATGCAAAAATTAATTGTCTTTGATGTATTTACTTTAATTTACCTACTTCATGTGCCGAAAACCAAAGTTATCTTTACACAATTTTTTTTTCTCATAGGGGCCTACTTCTCAAATTATAATAATAAAAAAAATAACATATAAAAACAAATAGATAATAAAATAAAAACATGCGCGGATGAACAGCAGTTTGTTCCGTGGGCATCCTCCCTTTGTCATTAGGTAAAGTGTAAAGAGTTTGTTTAGCTCTTTTCTTTTTATACTTCATCTTCGGGCGGCCTATCGGGTGTTTCCCCCCATACAGTGATGCCGAGAGGCCGGGGCAACCGGGGAAAGAGTCCCGGGGCCCGGGATAACTAGGTAAAAATATAACAAAAAAAGTAAATAAATAAAAATCATTTAACGTATACATTCATCCAGTGTCATGTGTTGTTCACGACAATTGTAAATAAAGCTGACCGTTTATCGATGAAAGCTTCTAATGATTTGTCATTAATATTTTCATGACTTTGTTTATGTTTACAATCTAATAGTATATACTTTACGTTATTAATTAATAATTACCAAAGGCTTGGACTTGGACATTGTCAATATACATACAAGTTAAATAATAAGAATAGACCTGATAGGGATTTGATTGTCAAATAAATACTGAAATTATTAAATTAAACCAGTGGCGGATTTAAGGGGAGCCCGGCCCCTACCCCTAATTTTTTTTTTCAAAATTTTACAAAAATTAAGGAAAAAACCCATAAATTTTAATCAAATTTAAGTCTAAGAGTGCCATTTCCGGCCGTCCATATGTGCCATAATCGTAGATTAAATACCATAATCATCTATTAATTAGTTCCTTAATTTGTTAAAAGGCTGCAGTTTCTGGGGGTGCTTCACCCCTCGATCCCGCTGGGCCCTAGGCGGACCCCAAACCAATAGGCCCGAGCAACAAAGCTGCCTCGGGGCCCACGGACGCTCTCCGCGGCCCTGACCCCATGATAGATACCTAACCTATCTGTCGTTTTTGTCCTTTGCAAAAGAAATTGTCTCCTGTAGATCTTTAAACATGCATTGTCTTTTAAAGGAAACGTGAGGACAATGCACCCTCCAATTCGATACCCCTCTAATTCTGAGACAACTCTAAATCGAGAGCAAAGAACCAAATAATTAACACAAAGCTACACCCTCTAATCAGAGACCTAATAATCCCGAGACCACCACAAATTTACAGGTCCCAAAGTGGTTTCGAATTGGAGAGTATAACGGTAATATTCGAATCTGTTGGGGTACAAGGTACCCCCCTAAAAACAGGCTTTACAGGTTTGAAATTTTTACATAAAATAATTCAGAAAACTATTTAATTAGACAAATTTTCGGCATTTTCTGAGATTTTCACATAAATTTCGGCGGTTGAGGAGGTGATTCTGGCAACAGTCATATACAGTTCAAATCACTGTACCGGTATTGAAAATAGGTTTTTATCGAAAGAGAAAACAAGTTGGTCCGAGGTGGTTCCCATAGAAACATGTTTATGTTTTTCTATATATAACTAAGAGTTCCGACATGTTTTTACCTGGTATTTTTTTGCCGCAAACTTACGTCATTTATTATAGTTTGCGGCATTAATTCTCATAGGTAATTCTGTTATCTGTATTCCTTTCAATATCGTCCGGAAAGCAATATAGTACGCTTAGAAATATTCATTTAAACACAAGCGTCGTGTAGGCCCACGACACTTGTCGTGTAGACACACAATAAACTTTTAACAGGCAGGGGCGGATCCAACACCCCGTGTTTCCACTAAAATTGTTTAACTTTCAAGGCATATACTGAAATTAGCGCTCTCGCTTATCTATTCTAAATATGTTGTGTTCCCCCCCCCCTTCCCCGTACGTTTGAAAAATTCTGACAGGTGAATGTTTTGTTTTGTAGCATTCGACGAATGTATGCATTTTGTGAAGGGCCTACACCGTAAGGGAGGATTTAAACGCAAAGCTCCACTCAATTTTATCCCGATTGTGGTGACATGATTAAAATATAAACGTGTTTAGGCATAAATTAATGTGCTTAGCTGAATCTTGATGTGTTTAGCAGTGACTTCATGATATCACATCACATTTAATAATAAAGACGTCAAGCAGAGCACAAAATGCAGGCGAAATACTTGTAAGATCCTTGCCTTATCTTCCAGTAACACTTTAATTGCACGATCGATTACCCACGTCAATCCTATAGCACCACCTGTCGCACTCGGGTGCTGAGCTTCATCTGGGTTGGGAAGAGGGTTAGCTACCCTCTTCTCTGCGATAGTGACGTTATAAACACAGCTGTGTGTCGTGATGAGTAAGCGAATAGGACATGATATTAATAGTTAATGGACTAGTATTTGAAAACGTATACATGTTAAACATCGGTCTGTGAGTTAGCCAATTTCCTGGGCATGGGTGCAAGTTTGGGCCAGTGCCTGTTGGATCTCAGTCATCTCACGGCGTATCATTTTAGAGTCATCGTGCTTCTTCCTTACTTTCGACTCGGCTAAAAGGTTATCCAAATATCAAGTCGATTTCAACGCTTGATACATGCCTTCATTAACCTATATCACTCTATATTTCAGTTAGACGACCTATATTTTCATGTGTGCATGAAAAACAAAGAAATGTTAGGTACGGTATGCCTTAAAGCCAGGCTCAGGAGGAAATTTCTTTTTATACGAACTGTAGTAAAACTGATTTTTCTACAGAAAAAGGGTGTTTGACAAAAACTAGGGAACGGTTAATGAGATACATATTTTTGAACATTTAAAAACTCCGGGAAAAAACGATGGTTACGCCCCCTTTCTCCCAAGTTTTAAATATTCGAAAATTCTGTACCGTATCTTGTTAACAGTTCCCGAGTTTTTTGTTCAACACATTTTTTTTTTGTCTTAAAAAAACCAGTTGTACAACATAGGCCTTTCAATAATTCTTTTTTTTAAACTGGATTTATTGGATTAGATTTCTTCGGTGTGATACAGACAAACCTACGAAATTCCTAAGACTTATTTTTGAGAGAGCAGCTTAGCTCAGTCGGCTAATCTAAAGGTAGCCACTGTAGGCCTATGTACGCTGAACCGTAGAGATCTCTAGGTCCCCGGTTCAATTCCAATCGCTGCCTCTCCTCGTGTTTCAGTTGGAGGGCTGAAATACAAGTAACAATAGCGCACCGTCTTTCGGATGAGACGTTTAAGCCGTTGGCCCCGTGTGCATTTATGGCCCATGTGGCCCGCAGTAAACTCTTCGGAATGAGTAGGGGATTGTCTCCAGGTGTACTGCCCAATCACCACCAGAAGGACCCCACTGGAAATACGTCTTCGTCTAGACTTCCGTGGGATATCCTAGGTGTTTACACCAAACAAATCCAATCCAGTCCTATCCATTTCCAGTGGGGTCCTTCTAGTTGTGAATTTGGAAGCAGTTCGGGAGACATTCCCCTACTCTTTTCCGAAGAGTGTATCCAGTACTGCGTCCTTTAACGTGCACATCGGCCATAATGCACACGGGACCAACGGCTTAAACTTTCTCATCCGAAAGACGGTGCAATCAGCACGCCAGCTGAAACTAAGGAGAGCAGCGATTGGAATTAAACCGGCGATCAAGAGATCGTCACGATTCAGCTAATAAATTTAGGCCTATGCGAAATACTCTCTGTGTGAGTAGGCGTATATGATTCATAATAAGAGTATTCAGAAAAACACATTAAAATAAATAAAACATAGTAAAATAGAAAAGGTAAATACAATTACAGAAGCGAAGACTGGGGTAAGTGGTCAAGCCCATGAATGACCAGGCATCACTACATACCTAAAACTAGGCCTAAAGATATATTCTCTTGAATTCATATAAATATAACTATTTTTTTAAATGTGCTGTTTACGGCTGTGTGTTAAAAGGCTGAATAAAAAAGACAATAGCACAAAACCATTAAATTTGTGTTATTGAATCTAACACGGTTGTCTAATCCGGATTTGTACATCGATAGGCAATCGATGCCTCAAATATTTCCCACGCATACGAGCAATGCTCAAGTGTAACCATCAATCATATATCATCACAATGGTCAACATTTCATTAACGTTATTTTATTTGTATCATTATCATTATCATCATCTACACTACCATCGTCGTGATCATCATCATCATCATCATCATCATCATCATCATTCTATCGTCATATTATCGATCTCATGATCGTTTACCTTATCATTTATTATCCTTATCATACCAATATCATTGCCATTACCAACACCATTGTCATTGTTATTGTTATTTGCATTATCAATATCATCATCATTATCTTCACCATATTCATCATCATGAGTCATTGTCATCATCATCATTGCCATCATCGTTATAGTAATTATCCATATTAGGCATTAACATTATTATTATTATTATTGTTGATTCATTCATATAATATTCGAGCACATTTATGCAAAAGACATTAACAAATTGGCAACCAATTAGGGCCTACTAGGAAAGGCATTAAAGCAATACAGGGGCGGATCCTTGTTCAAATTTAAGGGGAGGGGATCGAAATGTTTCCAAAAAAACCCCAAAAAGAAAGGGGGTCCGGGGTCTCCCAGGGAAAACTTTGATTCCTAGATTGAGGGAAATAAGCTTTCCCGACTTCTGAGGTGTCTTTTAATGAATTTCAAACTTTTCAAAATCAAGGTTTTTCTCCTCTTGAAAATGGTCAGGTAAACTTTCTCACTCTTATTACAGTAAATATGCCTATTATGTGTGTATACATACATAAAAAAAATTAAGTAGTTGTATACATATTCTTTTTTTACAGTAAATAGGCCTTTATGTGTGTACCGGTATACATACAGAGATAAAATTCGGTAGTTGCATATGTATTCTTTTTTTCCATGAGTCGGTGAACCCCAAAATGAAAGGGGTGGGGTCCTCCCCCGGAAAAATGTTGATTCCTAGATGGCGGGAAATGAGCTTTGCTGACTTTAAATTTTCCTATTGTAACAAAAAAAAAAAAAAAAAAAAAAAAAAAAATTAGCACAAGGGTCCTGAAAACGTAGGTCCAGAATTGTTTTTGTTTTTCCCAAGAAGGGGGAAAGGTCAGGACCTCTGACCCCTCCCCAGATCCGCCAAAGGAAGTCAAACAAAGTTTTATAGGATATGTCACCGCATACAGAGCAAGAGCGAAAATGAACAGAAAAAGATGGAAAATACTGGAGGAGGGCTTCACACACAGCAGTGGGTTAAATTATTAATCCGGCTTAATCTCTTGATAGATAATCGATAACTAATCGATAGGTGTTTCTTAACTGATCCACAACCAAACATTTCCCAAGTGAAGTGTTCGGGTGAGGTCCAATCATATCTGTTTTAACAATGGCGGCTTAAAAGATCAACAATAGGAACGATCAATGTTCTAATCGGATTTACCGCTATCGGCACTATTCACGAAACTCGCGCTGTTTGTGTGAAATCGAGATGACGTCATAGAAACGTTTCTCCATATCAACCGGAAGTGCTCGTATAACGCCAAAAATCAACAATATTTAATACTATCTTAGATTTAATACATTTGAAATACTCATTTCTACTTTAAAAAGAAGTGGAGTTGATTACTGCAGCTTGGTGGTTAAGGACCTGTCTTCCAATCCCAGGATCATGGGTTCAATTCCTGTCAGTGTTTCAGTTTTTTTTTCTCACGACCAACTCATAATGAGATTTATTTTGTGTAAAGCATCTTGTGTGTACATGTGTATTGGAATTGTCACCTACAAGTCACTAGTGCATGAATTAGCCATTGATAATCCTTGGCGCATGTATGTGCCTAAAGAAATAATAATAATAAAAATTAAAAAAACTCCAACCCCACCCCACCCCAAAAAAAGTGGGAGTGGTAGGATTAACAAAAGTAATTTAATTCGTTTAGCTTGCAAGTATGTTAATTCATCCTTAGAAAAACAAATATATAGCCTAGGTAATATCAGGGGCGGATCTTTTTGGAAGGTAAGAAAAAAATTTAAAAAAAAATGATCGCCCAAAACGCCCCAGAGGTTGTTTTCTGGCGTCTCAGGGCATGCTCCCGGACCCCATAGGGTAGTATTATCTCGATCGACCCCACTTTCGGCCCCCATTTAATTAATCTCTGAATCCGCCCCTGAATATCAACAGTAACTGCACGTGGAGACGTCAGCGAGTCTGTTCCAGTTCTTCTGTTAGGCTATTTTAGATTTTAAACTGGGGAATCGCTTCTATACGAAAATTATGAAGTGGATAGGCCTATATTAATTTTTTAGTAGTTAAAAAAACGAAGGAATTTAGAATTTCAGCCTGGCCTAGGCCCCTTGAAATGGTGATAATCTAACCAGATTATTTTCCCACCCCCAATTTGAATGTCATCAATATTGTTATGTTTCGTGGTGTAAAATTTTCACCTTGATCAATTGATCCGTTGATCTGTACATCCCATAATTCAATAATCAATACGTTAACACCAAGCATATTGTTTTGTTACATCATGATCGATGCAGACCACTTTATGACAGCACGATTGTTTCAAACTTCGTCATTCGTTTGGTTTTCTAAGAGGAACAAACACAGCGCTAACCGAAGGTAGGTCTAGTCTATATCAATGCAATTAAAATTCAACAATGGATTTTTGCTTTTTTTTTCGTATTGAAGCAAAAGTTTCAAGTGTGAGTTTTGGAGGATTTTGGAGGGAGGCCTGATTTCCAAATGTCGTCACACTGTCGCTATAGTGTTCTCACTGCAATTTTTACACAGCGTAGCTGTTCCCGACGCAAACTAGAAGTCTCTTCGATTCGCCCGATCAATCCGAATCAGCGTTAAGATTGGTTTCCATTCATACAATCGCTAAGTGTCGCTACAGTTTTGTTTTACTGCAATTTGATATATTTATATTAATTTTTGTACTGGACTTCGAAATAAAAAAGAAACATTTCATAATTGTACGCTGTAATTTATATCTGTATCTGCGTAGCTCTCCCCGACGCAATTGGGAACGCACCCTGATTCTGTCAAGCACGGTTTCCATACAATCGCTACACTGTCGCTACAGTTCTTTTTACTGAAATCGCTGCACTCCGTCGCTGTCCCCGACGCAATCGGGGATTATCGGGAACACGCCTTGATTCAACTGACCAACCAGCATCTTCAAAGGATTCGGCGATAGCGTGCAGCGATTTTATGAAAACCAGCTTAAAGGTTTCCTTAAAATCGCTACTGTGTTTTCAGTGCGATCGTTGTACTGTATAGCAGTCTCCGACACAGTCGGGAAAGCTCTCAGATTCAACTGACCAATCAGCATCCCCGAAAGCTGTCGGCGACAGATTGGTACCGATTTTATGGAAACCAACTTTACTCGTTCCGTCCTATCCTTTCATTAAAATATTTACGACATAAATTTAAAATATTGCAGTAATTAAGTCTTTCTATACATTTTAATATACAATATGATACTTGTTATTTTCTCTTTATAAAATCAATTCACTGGAAAGGTAAAGGTCCATTCACACTCTATTATATTTTGTAATGGTGGCATTCCATTTTTACGTATGCTGTGATTGTAACATAGTCTTGATTGTGTGGACAGAGTGGTACCGAACAGAGCAGCACACTCGTATTGTTTTTTTTTTTTTTGTTTTTTTTTTGTTTTTTTTTTGGTTTTTTTTTGAATCTAGATGTGTATAACAGAGTACCCTATATAATGTTTTTTTTTTTTTATTACAGTGTCGAGATGATTCTTTTTACCTGTCTCCTGTTGGCCCTGGGTGAGTTATTTTGTGTTCTAATCTGTGAATTAACCCCCATTATTATATCACATGAGGTTGAAGATTTTTACATGCACAGTACCGTAACACCTATAGGCCTTCATAAACCTCTATCCATGTGATTAATGGATATGACGCTCGCCTTGACAGCAAGAGGTCGCAGGTTCCAATCCCGTCAGAGCTTTTTATTACACAATTTCTTTATTCATTTATTTTTAGGACAACATTCGTTGAGAGCTATGCTACGATGTATTATCATGTCCGTTATTCGAACACTGTATTTACATTTCTTTGATGATTTATATATAATTTAACAGTGCCCGGCTATCTTGATTTATATTATATGCAACTACTTGTTTCCAGCCGTACCTATTGCATAATAGAGTTTATCTGGTGGTTATTTCAGGGAGTTGAAATAACAACTCCCTGGTTATTTTAATCTCTTCAACATGAAGCCTCTGTGGTCTAGTGGTTATGACGCTCGCCTTGACAGCGAGAGGTAGCAGGTTCGAATTCCATCAGAGGTTTTTTTTATTTCACAATTTATTTATTTATTTATAGGACAGCATTCGTTGAGCGCTAAGCTACACGATTTATATCATGTCCTGTATTCGAACACTGTATTTACTTTACTTTGATGATTTACATATAATTTAACAGTGTTAACAGCTATTTTGATTTATATATATAGGCTTATATATATATATATATATATATATATATATATACGCATGGATATATGCATGTATAGGCCTACACATACAGATAATATATACATAACATGAAAATAGGACTATTTATAAACATAAAAAAGTAATAACAAACATAAAAATCTGCCTAAAGAATGTATATTTCGAAACTTAAATGTCAAAATGTCTATTGTTGCACTACGTAGCTGTCCCTGACGTAATCAGGAAAGCTCTCCGATTCAATTGACCTATCAGCAGTGTCGGCGATAGCAATTTTATGGAAACCATCTTTAATGTGGCTAAGACACGTAGAATAGATCCAGAAAAAAACATTTGCAAATTTAATACATCTAAAACCATATATAAAAAAATGTTAGTTTAACAATTGCCGTTATTTCACTGTTAATTTGTTTGTCGAATAGGCCTACTAAGTTTATAAGTTATCCTCTTATAACTTTTGTATTTAAAAATTGTTTCAATACTATTTCCTTTATCAGCTTGTGGGATTTTAAAGCGTACTTGTTGAGAAACAGAATATGCTTATGATTTGTAGCATGTTACGCATAATCACAATAATCCGGTCAGCAAACACAAAACGTTAACGTTTGTGAAGATGTGGCTATAAGTAACTTTGCTGTAACATTACTGTTTTAGTTGTAAAATTACGTCATCATTACACATTTATAGTTCTACAAAAAAAAAAAAAAACTGCAACGTTACGGTATTACAATGTAAAATTGTTAGATGTGGTGTAGTTCGATTCAATTTAACCCTCGCTTAAAAATAAATTGAAGGTTTTCATTTTTACCTCGATGGGCATACATACATTTTTTTTTGAATTCCCGAACTCATCACTGATCACCATTCCGAACGAGATAGGCCTAATCATATAGGACAATCATTCATAACTGCATAGGCCTATTTTTTCTTTCAGTGGTCAACTGTTCTCAAGCTACTCCTGGATGCATGGCCGGAGATGTCGAAACGGCTATGCTCGAATGTACCGTCGAGGACATTGTCAGTACCATAATCGAGAATGCTGACTACTGTAAGTATAACAGTCATGATCCAGGCTATTCTCCACGGCCTAGTCGGAGAAGGAGCCACTTATTTCATCCGGATACTTAAACCTCCCCCCCCCACCCCAAATACATTTTAACAGTCACAAGAGTGCCATTTCCGGGAATTTACAATTTTTGACAATTTGCTCCAAATATTTTGGGGCTGAATTTGGACTCCTGTCAGGGATCGTCTGGTCCAAGATCTTGGACCCCTGTCGGTGACCTTCGACCAGTAATGGCGCCAGGATTTTACCGACGGGG
>NW_022725334.1:302057-303781 GCF_011630105.1 Anneissia japonica
GGTGGGGCGATGTCCCCGACGGAAAAAATGTGGGCGTGGTCGGGCGTCGCTTAAAATCTCCTGAAGTGTTCCATGGGGGCGAAGCTCCCGAAAAATTGACAATTTAGGGGTAATGGCTTATTTAATTGATTTGAGCGCCAACTAATAATGTAGAAAATACATATAGGACAACATTTGTTTTCTCCCCGATGTGGGCTCCTGGCTGGCGCCACCCCTGCATTCGACCGCTTATTGTGGAAATTAAGGCGCCGTCGTTCATCGCTGGTAGACATAGGGGTCTTTGCCTCTTTACAACAAAATAACGTCTGATATTGCTTACATAGATGAAATAGAATTCTAAAGATGTATTGTCCCTTGCTAATGTAAAAAAATCATCAAAAATAATTTTGAAAAAAACTTGCTCATATTGCACTAGCATACAAATTATTAAATTATTGAATTTAAAAAGTGTTTACCCTGATTTTTAAGCCAAAAAAATTATAATAAAAATAATAAAACACTTACAGTGAGTAGAAGTGTTAATATCATTTTTCGCTGTAAACTGATGGGTAGACATTTTTTAAATACACTAATTTCTATGTTCAAGTTGATAACTTTTATGGTACTTCAAAATGGGCAAGTTAATTTCAAAAAATATTTTTTTATGATTTTTTTGGTATTTAGCAAGGGACAATACATCTTTAAAATTCCATAACGAAAATTTATTCAAAACAAATTAAATTTACAATTCCTGTTTTAATGTACATATTTTATTCGCACATTCACAAAATAAAATTGTAGTCTGAAGTTAACTAAGAGCTCAACATTGTATGAACATCGATAAAATATTGAAATGTTAATAAAATAAATTACAACCCCATTAAAATAACCAACAAGACAATATAAACTTTAACATTGGAATAAAATTAATATACCTAGTAAAAGGAAAAGAAATTGTAGGAGTAATATTAACATTACTATTAATACTAATAATACTATCGTAATATTATAGTATTGAAATAAAGAAAAGTATGAAGATTTAAGCTTAAATTTATCGCAACAGATCAAATGCGTTCGTTGAATTTATCTTAAATACGGTATATATCTATCTATGTATCTATCGATGTATCTTTTTATGTATCTATCTATGTATCTATCTATGTATCTATTTATGTATCTCTATATCTACTGTACCTATCCAATCTATCTATATCTACTGTACCTATCTACTGTACCTATCTACTGTATCTATCTATCTATCTATCTATCTATCTATCTATCTATCTATCTATCTATCTATCTATCTATCTATCTATCTATCTATCTATCTATCTATCTATCTATCTATCTATCTATCTATCTATCTATCTATCTATCTATCTATCTTATATTGTATATTGTATAATTGTATATTGTATATTCTAAATTTTTATTTTAGCTGCCTTACTCGGGGAAGGGGAAAATGCAATTGACATTGGAGATGCCGACATTGCAAGTACGTTGATTTAACCTTTTATATTTCGTATTTTAAATGTTCTATTACTGACATTGTCCATATTATAATAATCCATAATAAGCATACTTTTCCTAAATTGAATAATAGTAGAAAAGACAACATTAATAAATGTTAAATTAATAATAATAACAATAATAATGATTAATAATATTAATATAATAATAATAATAATAATAATAATAATAATAATGATGAAGATGATGATGATGATGATAATAATAATAATAAT
>NW_022725334.1:303822-332679 GCF_011630105.1 Anneissia japonica
TAATAATAATAATAATAATAATAATAATAATAATAATAATAATAATAATAATAACAATAATAACGTCAAATCTCTTTCTATAAAAAATTGTCAAAAATATGTTCCTATTTTCCAGCTACAATCTACATTAATACGAAAGTTTCACTTTGATGAGTTGCTTAGTGTTTGAGATATGCCTATCTGATTTGCGACGTTTTGCTCTAAATGGTCCATAATCGAGACCAAAATACTGTACAATCACTATACTTTTCGAACGCCTTTTACTGTATCAGTTGTACGCCTGCCAATTCCTGACATGTTCTTTTTGCTGGCAAGTTTTACTCTTATCTAACAAACAAAATTGGTGTTGAAATGGAAATATTTTGGAAATAGAAATATGGGGATTTGGTTTTTAGCGTCACATGTTTAAATGTAAAGATGAATTAAAAATTTTCCCATATGAAATGTCCCCATATCCATACCTTACTTTGCATCGTTGACACACTTCTTTATTAAAACATGACAAACTATTCTGCCAATTGTAATTGTTATCTATTGATCCATTTTCGAGATATTTAGGTCTAGGACATTTTCGCCCTCAAATGAACAGCCAAATTTGAATTGTCTCCAACACTTCATAATTCTTCCTTTTTCCTTGGTTAAGCTTTAACGTAGGCCTAAGTTTCATTCAGATAGGTTGATTATTTTTTGAAATATCTGGTCTGGGACGTTTACTTTTAAACCTCATATCCACACCCTACTCCAAATGGTCACCAGAATGTATTAAAACATTTCTTCATCGAAACATGACAAAGTATTCTGGTAGTGTCATTTAGAGCCATTGGTTATTTTTAGAGATACTTAGGTCTGGGACCGTAGGATTTTAAATGACCCTCAAATTCACCCCCGAATTTGGATCGTGACCAACGCTTGAAAATTTCTTCCTTGTAACTTGTTAAAGCTTTCACGAAAGTTTCATTCATATCAGTTGATTCGTTTTTTGAGATATCTTGGCTAGGACGTTTGCTCTAAAATTCCTTCAAATGGCCCTCACATCACACCCTATTCAGGACCTTTTTGAATAATTGAATCATTTCTTCATTGGATTATACTTAACACTCCCTGTAATTATCAGTTATGTCTGAGCAGCCGTTTTTTTTGTTTTTTTTTTTTGTTTTTTTTTTTTTTTAAATTGCTTTTAACATACATAAAACAACATAATATAATATAATGCAATATTACAATACACAATCTCATCTTCTAAAAAAATTATTAGCATTACAAAATCCAAAACCAATATAATATACAGTACTGTAATATAAAGTGAAATTAAAATTAAGTAAAAATTTAACTAATATATATATATATATATACATATATATATATATACATATATATATATATACACATACACACATACATATATATATATATATATATACATACACACACATATACACACATATATACATATACACACACATACACATACATATATATACTGTATACACACACACATGAACATATATAAATAATAAATAAATTAATAAATTAAAATAAAATTACACACAGAGCCGTTTTTGAGGTATGTCGTATACAAAAACAAAACAAAAAAAATGAAATAATAATAATAGCAATAACAACAACAACAACAATAATAATAATAATAATAATAATACAGTAATAATAATAATAATACAGTAATAATAATAATAATAATAATAATAATAGCAATAATAATAATAATAATAATAATAATAATAATAATAATAATAATAATAATAATAATAATAATAATAATAATAATAATATTACAGAAATGATGATGATGTGGTTGTGATGATGGTGATAATAATAATAACAACAACAAAGATTTTCTTTTAATTTTTTAACATAAAATTTAGAAAATAATAAATCATTGCATATTCTATAATACCATACGTATTTTGGTGGTTGACATAATACTATAAGATTATTTTGTTGTTTTCTATTTGTTTCAGGCCGGTTTGGCAAAGCAAGTAAGTTATAAATTCGAATTCCAAATCCCAGCTCAGTGTATATTGGTGTCGGCAGCCGAAGAGATTCTAATAGACTACGGTGACGTGATGACACGTCGCTTGATGGACGATCCGCCCAGACTGCCACCGACACGGGAAAGTGCTTATACCGTGTGTTTGTGCATTTTGGTTATCGTTCAGCCATACTGTATCTTACAGTCTGTAATAATATATGTATCATTCTATTTCAGATTATTTGGCACAAATTCTCCTTGGTAAGTAGCAAAATTTCAAATTTTCTTAATTTCTCCTTCATTCCTGATGATGACATAATTAATGTCAAATTGTTGAATCAGATGGCGTGCATTTCAATACTTGGAGTAGTATGTATTGTATATGTCTCCCTTCCTTTAATTAAAGACCACTTCTGGGACCGGGAGTTTCATGGTCTTTAGCAGCTTTCATCTCTAATTAGAATAATACAATTAAAAGACATTTGTTAATCACAGAAAAGTAGTCTTTACTTGGAGGTGGTATTTAATTTCAGTGGTCTTTCATTATCTGAGATTAATCAGTGGACCTTTCTTTTTTAATTTCTCCTCGTCTTAAACTTTTACCTTACCACACCGCCGCACACAATTTTTCGTATTAAAATCCACAATCTACTACCATTCACTTGTTTTATTTTTACATTTTTTAAGGCCCATAAAAGAGCTGTATTCCGTCCATAAAGTTACTACGTAAATAGAGCGTCGTGTGACGGTGTGTCGTTCTATCAAATATAGTAGCGAACAATAGCAGGTCCCATCGAGATTCACAATCTACTACCATTCACTTGTTTTATTTTTACATTTTTTAAGGCCCATAAAAGAGCTGTATTCCGTCCATAAAGTTACTGCGTAAATAGAGCGTCGTGTGACGGTGTGTCGTTCTATCAAATATAGTAGCGAACAATAGCAGGTCCCATCGAGATGTACAGAGCAGCTGATCAGATCAGGCTGACATAGATTTAAACATAGCACATGCGCAAACTATGTTCTCTAAGGATGGTTATGAATAATTAATGTGATTTTGCTTTACCATCCTATGGAAAATAAATTTTCCCGCCGCACGTGAACACCTGACAAAGGTAGTTGGTACGCTATTTGGCTCAACTAAAGTTCATTCTACTAAAGACCCCTATTTAGGGGACGCATTCGGGGCAGAAAAAAGTGTCCCCTTAATAGGGGTGGTACCCATATTCAGGGAACACTAACCCAAAAACATGAAACTGTCCCTTTATAGTGGTTTTTGCCATGTTTTCGTATAATGATGACACAGATTCTTTATCATTTTGCTTTAATTTGCAATTCAAAAAATAATTCATTTAAGATATGAAATTAACAGACATGTAATTAAAGCTAAAAAAGTTGTATATGTCCCCTATTGTTTCTTTGATTCGAGTGCAATGTTGATGACCAAATATTCTTTTTTTTTTAAATATTGAACTTTCTATTGGATGCACAAGCTGGAATAGGCCTATTAATAGATTTTAACAACTTAGAAATCAGTGTGCAGGCTGTACGGTTTAGATCCTATATGAAAATACACAAAACAAGAAATCTCCATTGTTTAGTCAAAATTTACAAGATTGTATATATACGAAGTAACACATGCACTAGGCATATACCAATGTCCATTCTAAGTATGGACAACTTTTTGATTTGATGTTAAGTTTATTGCTCAACAGGTGTCAAAATATAAATTTGAATGATTTTTCCCCTTATTTTGTGACTACTGTAGTTTTTTAAATACAATAACAAAAAAGTGACCCCTTAAAAGTGGTTAAATTGTATTTAAAAGATAACTTCTTTTCACGGAAGTGTCCCCTTAATAGGGGTGTTTCCTGAATAG
Source organism: Anneissia japonica (assembly GCF_011630105.1). Lineage (NCBI taxonomy): Eukaryota > Metazoa > Echinodermata > Crinoidea > Comatulida > Comatulidae > Anneissia > Anneissia japonica. The sequence goes on from NW_022725334.1 coordinate 307,692, forward strand.
AGTTGTCCAAAAGGAAGGGTTCCGACGACCTCGTCGTGGCGTCGCACGACTATGGGGTCCAGGCGTGTCCGACTTGGATGCTCCACCACTGGTCACGGGGTAAATGGATAGATGACGACCACTAATAAAACAATGGCGCTGGTTTCAGACCCTACTCTTGATTGAGTTTGTACAACCACGTTTTCTCTGATAATGACTTAAAACAGAAGTACACAACATGCGGCTTGTGCGTGCACATTAAAGAATATTTGTATCTTTCGATTACCCCAAGGCTGGTTCAAGTTCAGCCCCTGCCGTTAAACAATGCGAACGTGAAGCTACCGTACTAAAAGCACCTCTCCACGGCTTCTACCGTACACGCACTTACGCACAATAATGCTGGAAGCAAGGCCTATGGGTTATTATCCTAACTTATCATAAAATATGCATTATAATTTTTTTCTTTAAACTTCAGCTCTCGAATCACCTGTTTCTAATTGTGAAGCAACGGTTTCAGACGTGACTGGTAACGAAGAGGATAATGAAATTGAGGACGCTGTCGAAGAGGTAAACGAGCCTGATATCGCGGATGAACACCACGAAACTGGTAAGTATAATCAAAGACTATAATATAGTGTACAGTCTTTTGTATAATCTTAAATTTCACAGACACACCCGCTTCCGTTGTAACACAGACCTCGACTCGGCTTTATAATTCATCTGAAAAGTATTAAAACGGGAATTATTATAATAGGTGATACTGTACACTTTTAAAAAAATAAGAACCAGTAAAATTTTGCATAGGCTCAGTGTTCTTATTTTTTTTGGCCGATTTGAGGCTCAAAATGTTCTTATCTTGTTCTTACTTTACACACTTCTCAAAGATAGAAAATTATTACTGTACAGCGGTATATTGCTGTAACTGTATATTTTAAATAAAAATAGATGAGCCGTACTAGTCTGATGTAATATAAAATAAAACTGTGCACTGTGTGCACGAAAGCTAGTGTAGGCCTACTGTCAAATAAACTAGTCTTGAAGGTACTAAATGTTTCTTGAGTTTATTTATTGTTTTGTATATTTTAAGGTAAACACACCTCAGTTCTGCACATTAGGTACAGATAAGATTTGTTGCTTTTTCTGTTACAAAAAAAAATAAATAAATAAAAACCTCTTAACATTTTACCTCAGCCTCAATTTTGTCCTTAATTTTCAAGCAATTTCAGCCTCAGTGTTCTTATAAAATACGTTCTTATAAAATCAAAACTGTTATGATTAGAGACTTAATTGTAATTTGCGCTATATATAAAAACTGATTATTATTATTATTATTATTATTATTATTATTATTATAATTATTAGTATTATTATTATAACTATATGCACATATAGAATGTATGATATTGAAGATATAATAATATTGAAAAATACAAAAAATAAAAATAAAAATAATTTTTGAAATTAAATTAAAACGCAAAAAACGCAACGAAGTAACATACAAATTATCAACTTGAACATATAAATATTTACCCATAACAAAGAACTTAAATAGCAAAAGAATGAGCTGTTTCGCGTACTTACATTAAAATTGATGAAACATCCGCCCTCCCGCGAATGGGATAAAATTTGACCATTTTACTATGTGGAGAAACTACAGGAAACAAATGAACCAGAGCGACGCCTTTATTGATGTTTATTATTTCTATATAGCGCCGCCGCGCGGATGGGGTAAGATTGCTCTCCGTGTACCCACAATGCCTTTGAAACGGATGTTCCGCTATATTGGGAAGCTGCTCTATCTTCTGCTATTTATTATCTTTGCCCATAATTAATTAAAAAGCTAAAAAAATGATAGAAACACTAGTCACTGGAAGAGTTTTACTGCTTTTATTAAAACCATCCAGTATAAAAATTAGGGAACACATTTAATTCATTCAATAATTTCCTAGGCTCAAGTTAATAATTACGGTAGTAGGCCTATGTTACAGCAAAATGAGCAAGTTAATTTCAAAATTATTATTTATGATCTTTTGTCATTTTCAGGGGACAATACAACTTTAACGACTGCATGATAAATAATATCAATGATGATAATAATAATAATAATAATATAATTTAAAAATTAATAACATTAATGATAAAAATAAGAATAACAGTAACAGTAACAATAATAATAATAATAATAATACTATACAAATTATTTTGATCTTAATTATCACCACTTAAAAAATAATTATCATCATCATCATCCTGAAATACTATTATACTTTCAGCAATATTACTATGTTATTAATGACCGTAACATTAATTATGGTATTTATAAAATAAGCAGTAGCGAATATTAAGTAATATTATTATTTGTATGTTTCATGTCTTATTTCATCAACATCAAAATCACCAATTTCATTATTGTCATCATCACGCGTCTTCCTAATTATATGATTTGATATTAATATATATATTTTTTTTTTATTATTGTCACAGTCATTAGTGATGATGTGACAAGTTTACCGCTTTACATAAAGTACGGCGATAACGAAAGCTTCCGAAGTCTAACATTCTGAACTATTAATTTCTACCGTACTCATTATCTCCTATGTATATTTATATTATCATTGCTATTACCATTATCATCGTCGGTATTATTACTATCATGATTATTATCATTTTATAATAATAATAATAATAATAATTATAATTATAATTATTATTATTATTTTATTATAATAATAATAATAATAATAATAATAATAATAATAATAATTATTATTATTATTATTTTATAATTATAACTATTATTATAACTATTAATATTATCATCACTACCATCATCATTATCAGGAGCGGATCCAGAATTTCTAGTGGCAGAACGTGGGGGGTGGGAGCACGTGTCCCCGTGCCTCTACTGGATCCGCCCCTGATTATTAATATTGTTTGTGTTTGTTAGATGATGAGGGACAAGAACACGTAGACCAGAACCAGAATACTGAACAAGATGGAGAAGACGAAGAAGAAACTGAAGAAACCGAACGAGACCCAGAGTGTTATACCAGAGAAGATGGTGGAGATTACTTTGGCACTATTTCCGTCACAGAATCTGGACTTACGTGTCAGCGTTGGTCGGAACGTACACCTCACCGACCTGTGAAAAAGTACAGAGGGTACGGAAATAATATATTGTTTCCTGCTTACTTTGGCGATCACAACTACTGTCGAACACTGGGTAATACAGCACCAGTAACACCACGACAAAGTAGTAGAAGATCTAGGCCTTGGTGTCATACTATGGATCCAGAAGTACGCTGGGAGTACTGTGATGTCCCTGCACCTTCAGAGTCATGCTGATCCAGACCGGCTATGGCAGATGACGATGTTCACCAGTAGGCCTACATACGTAGCTGGTCTAGCAAATTGAGAACTAACAAATAAAATTCTTCAGATTAATTACTTTTAGATTAATGCTTCCATAGGTCAAACTAGTGGGCCTATACTTGTGTGAGGATAACACTTTCATGTCTGAAATGTACACTTTTTTTTCTTATAAGAACCAGTAAAATTTTGCCCAGGCTCAGTGTTCTTATTTTTTGGCCAATTTCAGGCTCAAAATGTTTTTAATTTGTTCTTATTTTACACACTTTTCAAACATAAAAAATTATTATTGTACAGCAAAAATGGGCCCTGAAAAAATGCCCTGGAAAAATTGCCCCAGAAAAAAGGCCTGATAAAAATGGCCCCAAATGACAGTACACCTGATTATAGGGGTATTACATAGTCACACCTACATTACTGCACATAAGGTGCAGATATAATTTTTTTTTGGTTTTTCAAAAACCTCATTTGACATTTTACCACAATTTGTTCTTATTTTGTTCTTATTTTTTAAAGCAATTTCAGCCTCAGTGTTCTTATAAAATGTGTTCTTATAAAAAAAAAAGTGTAGCCTAATTGGGTACCCTACATTATATAATAATTAGTTGATTCAATCTGATTGGCTATTTGATTGTTAACAGTGACTCTAAGTAGAATTAGACACTAAGTAGAAATATTTCGGTCAGCTTCGGCAATCGGCAAGTGTGTTTTTTTTCAGTCTAGAGTACTTTATTGACATGAAATAATCATAACTGCAACATTAAGAACATCAATGGACCTTTTCGCCAAGTCTTGCCTCTTGGATATTCAAGTTCCTAAGGTCCAACCTTGGGTCTCACAAAAAGACTGCGTAAATATGTGGGTTTGAGGAACGTGTGCGGGTGTGCGTAAGTTTAATGACATTCCAGAACAATCACGTATTGTTTCCAGCAAATCACTCCTGTGACAATCAGCAATAAACAGCTACTAAAATATACGTCATGCACCTCTAGACTAAAATAAAGATCATTACACGTTCGAATAGCCGTAAGTTGCAACAAATGAAATATTTTCTTACCTTGCATCTTGCAATAAAAATCTTCAAAAAGCATACATAACTGTCGGTTGTTTTTAAGTAAGAAATCTTCAAGTACCCCACAATTGTATTTTCTCAATGATTGTTTTGTTGCTGTTTCTTAAATTATTCGGTATGTGTGTTACATTACAAGAGCTATCTCGCAAAATAAGGTGATATGGGGTGATTTTTATGTACTTGCTTCGAGCATTTTCATGGTGTGGGGCGGGGGGGGGGTGCGACTGAAAAGCGCCATAATCTTAAATCATGGAAGTTACATCGGATTAAAAACAATTTTTTTAAATTTCGTAATTTCAACTGCGAAGTCACATATAAACCGACATCCATTAGGCTTGCACTATTGTCATCTTTTTTATAATAATAATTCGCTAAAGTCGTTATTTCTTCATAGTACTGAATATGCAGTAAAATAATGTTATTAGGCTTATAACACATTTCCTTTCGGTTACGAAGTACATTTGTACCCCATGATTGAGTTCACATACTCGGTGCTGCTGCCGTATCGGCTTACTAGGCAACCCATCAGGTACCCATTTATACTCCTGGATAGCAAGAAGCTCAAGGACACCTGGAAAATACATACAGCTGAGGATTGAAACCTCGACCGTGAGGTTTGAAAACTACCAAACTACTTCTATATAGCCATAAGTAAAATGGAATACTCAACCAATATTTAATAATTGTAATTTATAAAACTTTAAAAAAAAAAGTCAGCGTAAGCTAGGAGTTCTACGCCATGTTATGCTTTTATATATGCTATTAATTTTCTGTACGACATGCACAGCTGAAACTATGATTTATTTATTTATTTATTTATTTAAAACATCTTTAGGCAGGATAACATATACAGGCGAGATCTTACCGCTGTTTTACAATACCGTATGGTCCTGCAAACACATATTACAATAACAACAACAAAAGTAACCATCACACTACAACAAAATAAACAACAGTTAAAACTTTGGTGGAAAACTATCCCCCGCCGGACACCAACCCGGTACTTCTGAGTCAAGGCTTCGGGGCAAGGAATTACAGCTCAAGGTTATGCTCAACTGCAACTTAACTACAATATGGTAAAAACTATCCCCCGCCGGACACCAACCCGGTATTTCTGAGTCAAGGTTTCGGGGCCGGGATTACCAGGTAGGACAAATACTGTACGATTACTTAAATAGATAAAAATGGTAGAAACTATCCCCCGCCGGACACCATCCCGGTATTTCTGAGTCAAGGTTTCGGGGCTGTCACAACTTTTATCTTAACTACAAACCTAACTAAACAATGGTAGAACCTATCCCCCGCCGGACACCATCCCGGTACTTCTGAGTCCAAGTTTCGGGGCCGGGAATAAATGTTAAAAGTATAGACCAAGAAAATATAAAAGGAAATGAATTGTGAAATCAGAAAAAGTGTTATAAGTAATTTTGAATAAATTAAGAGATTGACATTCTTGAATTCTGATTGGGATTCAGATATGGTTTATTGCATGTTATTTCCATAACATTGGTGAATTGCCTGTGTATCAAATGTTGGATTGGAGACTATAATTTAATTATTGTCATTGTTACTATTACTTCTATTAATACTATTATTATACTTTTATTACCACAATAGCTATTATTAAGCATATAACTATGGTACCAATTACCATTATTACAATTATTTATATCATTATTATAATCATCCTCATCATCGTCGTCGTCGTCGTCATCATCTTCGTCGTCGTCGTCGTCGTCGTCCTCATCATCATCATCATCATCATCATCATCATCATCATCATCATCATCATTATTGGCTCCTATACCGTAAAGCAACAGGAACCTTTGCAATCATCCGTGTGTGTATGCGTCCGTGCGTATGTGACGCTGACGTCATCAAATTTCTCTCTTTGCGGTAAATTTACCCCATTTATTCATCCGTGACATACCGGTACATTTATTCATTTTTAATCATAGTCAAAGACGTATGCCAAGGAGGTACGGTATGCCCCTTACATAACCATTGTATGAAATGTTCAGTCTTAACAATCTGTATATATTTACAGCTTGACAATCGTAGCATTTTTAACCTTTAAAAAGCAGCATCAGTCATCCTGTACATATTATATAATAGTATGAACTAAATTAGTTACTGATCTATGTAATATAGACATATCTTTTTGTGAAGTTATCTAACCTTTTTTTTTTAAATATTCATTATATGACCTGATGTTACTATCAAACAAAATAGTGAATAATTCTATTCTTCCGATCACAACTTTCAAATTTCTTTTGCATTAATCATAAACCATGTGTCTTGACATAGGGCCTAGGCCTACTTTTAAGTACCAAAATTAACATAATGTTAATGCTGTTTTTTTGTTTTGTTTTTTGTTTTTTGATTACATGAACTTATTCGATTTTTTATATAAACATAATGACTTATTGTAAAGTTTGAAAACAAGTAAAACACATGAAATTTATTACCACTTTAACCAAGAAAATTTGTTCATGGATTTGACGCCTGTCCTAGTAAATTTACTATCACTCGTGTAATTAGTTCAAGTTTTTTTATTCACCAGTATTGTTTACATCATGAGTGAAATTGATGATAATAATTGAGAACAGTAAAAAAACGGCAGGGAAAAACCAAAAAATCACAGCTCAGGAATTATGGTTACCCTTTTTGAGAACTTCATTCCATAACAATGGACATTGTGTCCTTATTGTATGTCTAGCAAGATCAGGGTTAAAAGTATGGGGTCGGAAAAAATAGCAAAACTGTAAGGTTTTTATTGAAAAAATTAAACATAAATATAGCTTTACACAAACTGTGGATATCTGTTTAACGTATTAAATTGAGCGAATAAACATGCACTGATGAAGACGATGAGCATTAGAGCACAATCTGATGAAATGTTTCTGCTTGAGATGAATGGATCGAAGCTTAGTATTGTTGGAGTCGGCCCAAATAATATTACAGTAATATAGATGAGGAAAACCTAAAGTGGAATACAATAAAAATGAAGCATAATTTGGAAGTGTTTCCTTGAGCCTGAAAAAAACCTCTATATTTAAACATGACATTAAGAAGACAATTTGTATAACAGGTCCAAGAAAGGCACTTGTCAATTAAAACACCAAGATACTTAGTTAGAGAAACTTGAGATGTAATAACATTGTCAATATTGATTTCAAAATCAGGATAAGTAAAAATGTGTTACAACCAGCCGAAATTGGTCAAACACCTTTTGCGCATGACCAGCGATTGGTTCAATTGGTTCAAACGTGAAATTCCCCTGTTTTGAATATTTTCCACCTTTCTTCCACGCTTCGCCACGTTTGTTGCCGGTACATCGTATTTTGTAATAATTGTTGTATTTTGTAATACTTGTCGTATTTTGTAATAGTGTACCTGTCGTATTTTGTAATAAACCTTGTCGTATTTTGTGAAAACTGCAAAAAGAAGAAACAGGCATTTGATGTGTTATTACAAAATACAAGACTTCATTACAAAATACGACAGCTCAGTTTATTACAAAATACGACATAGATTTATTACAAAATACGACAGCTCTGTTATTACAAAATAGGCCTACGACAAGATTTGTTACAAAATACGACAGGTATGCCTATTACAAAATACAAGGTTTATTACAAAATACGGCAGGTTATTGTAAGATACGACAATTATTACAAAATACGACGTAACACATGTTCATAAACTATTCCGCGATCAAAGTGAGCCCGGGTACGGTACGTTCCACAACATTAGAACACACATTTTGGATCCTAAAGTTTTATTTTGCAACACATTAGTAATACAATTTCCATCTGATACAATTATATAGTTTATGTAGTTGTCTCAGGTTTCCATGCAGGTAATTTCGAAAAAAAAACCATGTGTTTGGGTATTTATATTTATTAATGTAGATAACCACTATCTCTCATGGAGCTCTATGCTTATCGTATCCTCAATCATGTTAGAACCCAAGTGGTTGCCACCATTAATTTGGATCTACGTGATGTCATTTTATACCGTTTCTAAAAGAAATTGTAGGAAGCACATATGAAATACACAGTAATCAATCATTTCAAATATTTGGAATTTAATCTTTTTTTATTAAAAGAGTTAAAAGAGTTTTTACAATCTAAACTATACATATATTACAACACACGAAATAGTCCTACTTTTGTTAGAGCCACTGCAATGTTGAAGACTATCGAAAACAGTCCACCACCGGCATAACAAAGTAGGCCTACTACCCTACATAATGCACTCATTTAGTACAATACGGTTTTTGCTAATAATCATGATAAAACCACTCTCAATTTGTGGAGCATTAATAGTAATCCTGTTTCATGCTCCATAAGGAACCAAAACAAATTTCATTGCATTTGTATTTTGTACATGTTAAATACAAGTTATTGAGTATTGAGCCAGTGGCTATGAGCTCTCACTGGCTAAACCCAGGAGCCCGGAGCGTAAGGGGGCCCCAGCAAATTCTTATATAATTTTTATTTTTAAAATCTTAGTTCAAATTAACTAATTAGGTCAGTTTTGGGTCAAATCACGATACATAAAAATAAACGATACATTAAAATACATAATTGAACGTTAAAAACCCCTGCCCAGGGGCTCCAGTCCCTTCGGTATGCCACTATATTGGGCACATCACCAATATCAACTAAGAACATCAAAGAACATAAAAATAATAGCAGAAATGACATCTATCATCTAAGTAAAATAGCCTACTACAGTATCACTGAGATAACAAATAGACATAACCTGCCCCTTGTACCGGTATATTGTGGCTTAGACTAGGCACTTACTGCGCCCGACGGCCGCAACGCTATTCTATGGAAAACGCAACGCCACGACGCGTGCGCAACGGATCGTTTTTAATGACGATCCCTTCAAACTGCCACCTACAATCAGCAGACGGCATCGTGTCGCCTAGCGCTCACCTGAACGGAATTTGATTCGTCGTAGGATCGACGGTCGTACGACCGTCAAACGAAGCAGTGAGTTTTCGGCTTAAGGTGTTGCTATAATGTATGCCATGGAAATTACGTTCTGATTAGTCAGCTGTTAAATTTGATTGACACTTCGGAAATGTCTGTTATTAGAATACAAGTGGTATATGTGACTGAATTCACCACCATGCTGTTGTTGACTGAAGCAAAGTGTTTGGTTCGATGTGCCCACAATCTTAAAGTTTCTATTCTTCAAGAGAGTTCTATTCTTTATCTCTATCCACACCATCAAATTGGATTGGTGTGATGTGCCCATATCATCGCATATTATATTACATCCAAATGTAAGCATATCACATTGATTATCAACATACAATTGAATCGTGTTGACAGAACGTTATAGCTTTGTACGTTTACTTGGTTTACTGCAGTCATTTAAATAAATTTCAAAGAATTATAATCTGATAAATAATTATATTCCTGGTGTATTATTTATATTTTTACATTATCAAAGTATGCAAACAATCGCTGTGGAATTTCAGTGAAGCCTAAAGGTACACTCTGATATATCAATCGAAGAATGTGCTTCTGATCTCTGTCTTTGGTTTGAACCTGGACGTACACACCCACTCTCGTCTCTACACACAGCCAAGACAACCAGTGACTGAAGTCAGCATGGCCAGACCATAAACATACCGCCACTCTTTCCATGTAAGCTTGAAGCTTCTTTTATGTTAAAGCGTATGCCTGTTGTCTGCACTAACTGATGTCAATGAAACTATGTCAATGAAACTGATTGCTTCATCGTACAGCATTCTAGTAGTGTGGCTATCCGTCAGCGAATCCAGATTCCAAAACCAAGGAGGGGATTCGTATTTTATAAATATTTTAGTGACAAACTCCCAATGTGTCTAATATTCATACGGTGGTTCCCTCTAACCGTTGGTTTCAGCCAGGTTTTGTGGACGGTCATGTCTTTGCCGGAACAATACAAGGCCTATTGTCGAGCAATTCCAGACTGTTCAAGACTGTAATCTGACTGTTCTTGTCTAGCCCACCGACAAACGCATGTCATACGGTGGCAGTATTTGACAATTCCGCTTGACAACGGCGTATATTTTCCTAGATACTCTCGTCCACTCACCTCAACGCCATGTAGGTCCTACCACCAAAAGCCTGGCTAGCTCTCTCTGGTGGCCCACCTGGAGGGTGAAAAAGACTAGCGTAATTTGGATCCTCCTCGGCAATTCTATAGTTCTGATAGAGGTTGTGACCATGGGGCCTGCGGTAGTAACTATTCAGACTGTGTGATACATGCGTATCTTCGTAACTAAGATACCTCGTACTCGTCGAGCTGGGTAGCGTATCGCTCAAGATATACCTGTTACTTTGCTTACTGTCAATACTCTCTCTGCTAGAGCAGCTACCACTGTGGTAGGCTTCGTCTTGTCCAGGAGTTGTGCGCACTGCATACGCGCCTTGTAGTACCTCGCTGGTTTGTTCAAATGATGGCAAATGTGAATTGTGATCTCTTGAACCAGTGCTGTTAAAGCGAACTCCTATTTGAGAACTGTAGTTACGTAGAGGAGTGTATTTTCGCAGAAAGTACCGTATTTGCTTGTAGAAAAACAAAATTAGAATGGTGCACATTATTGCAGTCAGGAAAAATGTTACGACGACACTTGCAACTATAGGAGCAGAGCTAAGTTGGCACGAATCCATTGGATTCGAAGAATTGTTATTATCACCAATTGGGATATCTGGTCGTTTCGTTGAAATTGGAATGTCAAATTCCGGTATGTTTGGAAAATTTAATAGTTTTGTTCTGTCTTGCCACGTGACAATACCATTATCAAATGGCGTGATGTGTACTCCCGGTACATCATGTGATTCTATTTTAATCGTGGGCCTAGGTGCAGCTGTTATCAGTGTCGGTTTTGCTGTTGTGCCTTTTGGTGGTGGAGCACGGAGCTGAAGTCTTACCTCGGTTTGAGCTTCACCAGCAGGATTTGTGCCGCGGCACATATAGGAGCCTGCATCCGTTGGAACGGTTTTAGCGATGTGAAGTGACCCAAACTGCGATACGCTATACTTAACGCTTTTCGTCTGCCTTGTAACTAGTGACCTAAAGCGATCATGGAGTCTCCATGTTATTATGGGCATTGGGTTTCCACTACCATGACAATGGAGGATGGCGGGTTGACCAAGTGCAACAGTCACGACGGGTTGTGTTACCACGACCTTCGGCTTATTACACACAAGCTGTGAATCTAAAACGCTGGTCAACTTTCGTCCGTGCAAAGCCATCGGAGAGGTACAGATTGGAACCTCAAACCCTGGTACCGCTTGAGATATGTAGAAATGACGCAGACTTTGTAGTCGGCAATCACAGTTCAGTAGATTGTTACGAAGATCAATTCGTGTTAATTGAGGCATAGATGCGATATTCGCCGAATCAAATGTTGTGAGTTTATTCGTACGTAATCCTATACTAGTCATGGCTGTGTTTCCTCGGAGACTAGGTAATTCTCGAAGCACGTTACTGTCAAGTCGAAGAACTTGAAGTTTTGTCATGGAGCTCAAGTCATTACTGATAGAAGGGAGTTGGTTATTATTCAAAAGAAGCCGTTCCAGTAGAATCATATGACTGATGCTTTGCTCGGGTAGGTAGGTTAACAGATTGAAGCCTAAATCTAACTCAAGCAAGCCGGCGATTCCAGTAAATGCGTTCGATTGGATGGAGGCTATTCTGTTCCGTCCGAATTTCAACTCACGAAGCCTCACGTTAGTAGAGAACGTATTATTTCGGATAACGGTTATTTGATTGTCTGTAAGATCCAGATCTGATAGGGATCTCATTCCGTTGATATTTGGTATACTTGTGAAACGATTGCCTTCTACTTCCAAGTCTGCCAATGACAAAAGACTAGTGAATACTCTAGACGTTGTAGGAAGGTTCAGGACATTTTCACTTAGAGACAAACGAACTAAGTTCGGCACGGAATGAAAAACGTTTTCCGGAAGATTCTGTAAACGATTAGCATTTAGATTAATCTCTTTCAATCGAGTCAGTCCAGCGAATGCATCTGCGGAAATTGTAACGATTGCATTGCCTTCCAGGTGCAATACTTCGAGATTTGGCATCGCTTGAAACACTTTACTTGTCAATGAAGTGATACGATTGAAACTCAACCAGAGTATTTTAAGTTTATTAAGACCAGAGAAACCTCCCGGGTTTATGGACGATATTTGATTACTACTTAGATCAAGCTGTTGAAGATTTGGATAGTTGATGAAACTCCTCGATGTTAAATGCGTCAATGCGTTGTTTTTTAGATCTATCGTCAGAAGCAATCGTCGGTTTACGTTCGGTATACAATTCAGCAGTAAACTCGCGCATTCTAATCTGCGTGTATCAGGAACGTATACACACGGATTAGTTCGACAGAACACCGCACTGCACAAAGATGTTAGCAAACTTGTCGAGAGAAAAATAAATAATCCAGCTTGCGTCTTCGACATCGTTACGATTCCTGTTAAAAAGAAACAGGAAAAATTAGTTTCAGATTTTCATACAATCCATTACAACTATTATGAGCATTATGATAAACTAGCAAAATTACAATAGACGCTAACATAAAAGATAAAATGTCAAGCTTATAGAAGATTTACTTGAGTATGTGGATATTGAAAACCAAACCGGTGCAATTATAAGTATTGATTTCAGTAAAAAGCTTTTGACACTGTAAATAGAGATTTTCTTATTAATACACTTTATCATTTCAATTTCGGGGCATTTTTTATAAAATGGGTGAACGTTCTGTATTGTAGCACTGAGTGCATTGTAACGAATAATGGTTGGTGCTCAAAGAGGTTTAGTATGCACAGGTGTATTAGACAAAGTTGCCCTTTGTCTGTTCTCCTCTTCATCATGGTAGCCGAAGTCATGTCGTTAAAAATAAGAAATGATGTAACGATAAAAGGTATTGTGCTACCAAATACGAGCAATTGCGATAGTGAAGTAAAAATAGCGCAATTAGCTAATGATACAGTTTTATTTATTAAAGATGAGAAAAGTATAAAAAAAAGTTTAGATAAAATAGTTAATTTTGGAAAGATTTCTGGTCTTCAATTAAATAAAAAAAAAAAAGACAAACAACATGTGGTTAGGCCAATGGAAATTGAGAAAATGTAGTTTCACAGTTCTTGGTATATTTGTTTGCCATGACAAATCTATATGTAATAAAAAAAAAATTGGTATGAAAAAATCGAGTCCTTAAAACATATTCTTATTTATGGCGTAAAAGGAATTTAACTTTATTTGGAAAGGTCATAATTTTACAACAATTAGCGTTAGCAAAGCTGGTATACAATTCTAGTATTTTAGAAACCCCCGAATCTGTCTTAAAACAAGTTGACAATATTGTTTATGACTTCTTGTGGGATAAAAAAAAAACGGAAAAAATAAAAAGATTAACTTCCATAAACAAATGTGAACATGGTGGTATAAAAGCACCCGACTTCAGATCTCAAGTGCAATCATTCAACATATCATGAGCTAGACATCCTTTCAATGATGAAACGTCTAAGTGGAAATTAATGCCATCTATGTATTTTAACAGAATTGACCCGCAATATGTTATTGAAAATATGTCACACTTAAATGTAAAAAAATATGAAGGTATTCCTAGTTTTTATATAGGTATATTAAAGGCGTTAACTAGTTTTAACGAAATCATAATGAAATACCCAACATGCTACAATGAAATACTCGAACAAAACATTTGGGGAAATAAATTGATAACTTACAATGGTCTATCACTATTGTATAGAAACTGGGTAAGGTCAGGTATAAGAAAAATCAAAGATATTGTGCTTGAAAATAGATTTATTCAATCGAACGAATTATTAGAAAATATCTACATTTTGTGTTACACAGTTTTGTAACAAGCAAAGGTTTTTCTTGTTCTGCATTCTCATTTTGTGAAAAATCACATCTTTCCATTCATGTGGAATGGCCTTTAACTCAATATGATATTCTGATATCCAATTTGATTTAGGCTATGTTCTCACACGGCAGCTAACGGTTAGCAGGATCCGGATCCTGCTAACCGTTAGCTGCCACGAGTCCGTGCGAGAAAATCCCGATCCGGATACCAACAATATGATGATCGAATCACTGGCCAATAAGAAACTGGAAATTGTAAACGCGTACGTGTGATTGGTTGATGATAGAAACGCCCTCAACTTGCTAACCGATAGCGCTTGCTAACCGTTAGGGTATCCGGATACCGCTAACGATTAGCGCTAACCTATCGTTCTCACGCAGGTGCTAACGGTTAGCGCTAACGGTTAGCTCCCGATCCGGATACTAGGGCTCTCGTGAGAACCAGGCTTTAGTTAGCTGCCGTGCGTCCATACGAGAAAATCCCGATCCGGATACTGAAAATATGATGATCGAATCACTGGCCAATAAGAAACTAGAAATTGTAAACGCGTACGTGTGATTGGTAGATGATAAAAACGCGCTCAACTTGATAACCGATAGCGGTATCCGGATAATGCTAACGGTTAGCGCTAACCGATCGGGCGTTCTCACGCAGGTGCTAACGGTTAGCTCCCAATCCGGATCCAGGGGCCGGATTTATCAAATTATAAATCAGCTGAAATTCATCTTAAGTCCATTTTTTTGCTTAAGTCAAATTTATCAATATTGCTTTAACTTAAAAATTGCTTAAATTTAAAAAGTCGATTGTACGTATGGACCATCTTAGACGATTTTTAAGCTAAGATTTTGCTAAGATTGTTTGATAATTCAGCTTAAGATATTTGCTTAGGGACATCTAAACTTTGTTGACTTAAGATATTTGCTAAGCTGAGATTGATAAATTCCGGGCCAGGCTTATGTATATGGAAAATTCTAAACTCAAACACATGCTTAAAATGCAATCTTGTTGAGGATGATGATGCACATTTATTTTATGAATGTGCAGAAGCCAGTAATCTATGGCATTACATTAACGAACTTACTCAAAGAACTACAATATTGACGCAAACTTTAAAAACATAGTACCGGTACTTGGTAATACGTATGTAGACAATTTGTTTTCATTAGGTTTATTTTGCATATAAAAAGCAAATGTGTTAAAACAAATTAATAAACAGAAATTTACCTCAGTCTATCAACTGTTTATTGTTGAAAAAAGTATAAGAAAGTGCATTAAATAGGCCTATACCAAAATACTATATGTAAAAATGTACTTGACCAACCTCAATATGTACAGTGTAATGCATTTTTTTTAATCGATCGGTTAACTTTACACATGGATTTACAGTGATTTGTTTTAAATTTGTTTTTAATTTATTTTAAATGTCTTTTTAACGCATTGAACGATCTACATGGGTACTATTTATTAATTTTAGATCCAATGAATAGCTCATAGAAAAGCTAATTTGAATGATCGACCGATTGATTATTAATTGATTGATTGATCGATCGATAAGTGCTGTATTTATATTGTATATTACAATTTTATCACATTTGTTTTCTGCAAAGTATAATAGTTTTACCCATTATGAGAAACTGATACAGTATGCAGTAGCTGTTTATGCCAGATATGAATTGTGAATAAAAGTGGGACGACCCCACAAAAGATAAAAAAAAAACACATAAAAGATAAAATAATGTCACGATTAACACAGTTAGAATGTATCGTTGTTATTATAACAGGCTGAATATGCTATCTGTTGTTCCCTTGGCGCGGCTTAACGTGAAATTTAGAGTCATTATTTTTTTATTAGTATCAAGCAATAAAGGATTAGTTTACCCATAATTTTCATTTTATTTTAAATTACTTGCTTTTATATGTCAATGGTCATGCATTTTTATAGCGCCTCCCATAATAAAACCGTCTCAGGGCGCTTTAAACCACTAAGAAACTACAAAAAAAAAAAAAAATGAATTGAACGAGTGCGAACGCAAAACGGAGGTGGAAAGGGCACACCCTGGACTTCGAGTTGGCGTCGCCATCACAACTTTGTACACGCAGGTAACTCAATGTCAGTATATTTGGGTTTGTAGTTTCCACCAAGGATAATCCTGCGGCTCTACTACCGTACACTGCTAAGCTGGCAGCGCCCATTTCAAGTATGGACTGGAGGTTCGACTTGTCAGAGGAAAAACTTAGCTACTGAAAATATATGTAAATTTGAACTAACCGAATATATCTCTCAAATTTGAATTTTAAGGTAAAGTTATGTTGGTTAAAAATCTACAGATGGCCTACAGCCTCAAATTTCTATAAAATCTGAAAACGTTTGGCATACTTTCTAATTGGATACATAAATTTCTATGGATTCAAATGGATTGCAGCGTTGAAAATAGAAAAAATATTAAGTGATTCTAATTTTAAAAACTCGTTGAACTTAATTATTAGAAATCTACAACGAATATGGAAGGTTCCTGGGTTTGCGGCTTAGCTGCTTCTCAATATGATGCAGAATAAAATCTGCCATAAATTATTTGGATGCACTATAAAATAATTCTGCTGAGATGCTACATGTTATTATACTGTAAATGCTGAGTTATGATCGAAGTTAATTAAGTAAACATTTCTACCAGTAGGTGTCTGGTAATTGCATAGTATATATACTGTCTCTTATACACATCTAGATGTGTATAAGAGACAGGATAAAAGGTATTGTGCTACCAAATACGAGCAATTGCGATAGTGAAGTAAAAATAGCGCAATTAGCTAATGATACAGTTTTATTTATTAAAGATGAGAAAAGTATAAAAAAAAGTTTAGATAAAATAGTTAATTTTGGAAAGATTTCTGGTCTTCAATTAAATAAAAAAAAAAAAGACAAACAACATGTGGTTAGGCCAATGGAAATTGAGAAAATGTAGTTTCACAGTTCTTGGTATATTTGTTTGCCATGACAAATCTATATGTAATAAAAAAAAAATTGGTATGAAAAAATCGAGTCCTTAAAACATATTCTTATTTATGGCGTAAAAGGAATTTAACTTTATTTGGAAAGGTCATAATTTTACAGACCCCATTACACGATTCAAATAGTGAATAGCAAATCAATGTTTTAACTGGACACAGTTCTAATAATAATAAACATAATGATAATAATAGTTGTCGTCAAACAGCTCTGTTTGATGGGGTGAGGGAAGGCAGATCAATTGCCGCAATGGCCGCACCACCCTGGTCAGCTTAAGGGGAAGACACTGGCCTCATGTTTCTATTGGTGAATATACAATTTCCTGCTGAACAGAATGCGATTAATAATAAAGGAATGATTGATTGAATTCACTAATCGTGGAAGTAAACTAACAATATTCTTGAGTATCACTTATTAGTTAATTTAGGCCTGTTTCCAAAGGCATCGCTCGTTTGGGGTAGAGATTAACGTGGAGCCACAGCCACCCACTTCGCTGACGCCGAATAAGTATTATTATATGATTTCGGTATAGTCTGTGGCATAGGCTAACAAATCTCAACTGATGGTATTTGGTTCTGAAAGATTGGATTGCAATGTCCCAATGTTTCGATTGGATATACACTAACCGTCTTCAGTTAAACAATGAGGAAAAGCTATAAGGCTGGAAGACCGAATTATAATTGTTCGCCATTCAAAACGCTGGCACTTTATATACCGAAAATTATTGTTAGACCTGCTAGCTTTCGCCAGTATATGCTGGTTGCATTAGGTTAATTAAGATCAATGTGTCAACTTATGGTACCGGATTCAGGAATTTTAAAATGGAGTAACCCATGGAGGGGCTTTCACAGATGGGGGGGGGGGGGGGGGGGGGTTCATACCACCTGAGCCCCACCATGGTTGGAACTGAGGTATCCTGTAATTTATTTCAACCATTCCAAATTTACAAAAACGAACATAAATATACAAAATTACATAAGGCATCAGCAGTACCTGGTAGGATTGCTTTCTACCTTGGAGTTCTCTCTGCGAATATTTATGAGCATGGCACCTCTTGATGCCAGGAAATGGCACTCTCAGACTTCAGATTTTAATATTTAATATAATAACGCGCCCCATATAGATGGTTGGCCATTAGTTTGAAAGTGCTAAAACAAGACAATTTCGTAAACATTATTTGTTACTAGCTGACAACAAGGTGAATATTCATCACCAGCTCTTCTTACCCGGAATGGGCTGTTGCCACGCTGAATTTTGAATTTAGGTACCAAATAATGGCAAAATTTACATGTTCTTACCCCAAAATCGTATTTTGAAGCTAGTCCGTCACTGGAAGATTCAACTTGAATATATTTGGTATCGTACGAAAGCAACTACAATTATCTATCGAATGATGTGTATGGATGAAACATTATATTAATTGGATTACGTGTAAAATTTTTTTGGGGTAATAAAGTTTAAAATTTGCCATTTTTGCGGGAAATTGCGAATGATGTGTATGGATGAAACATTATATTAATTGGATTACGTGTAAAATTTGCCATATTTTGGTCAAATTTGGCACTAAAATTCAAAATTCAGCTTGAAAAGCCCATTCCGTGTGAACCAAGGCTTAGTGAAGAGAATCACCATTGTTTTTTTCTTTTTTTAAACGTAAATATAACATATATTAGGCCTATTTAATTTAGCCAAAAAATATAACAAATATGTTTTATAGTAATTTTTGGGTCACAACATTAACATAATGTGTCATCATACGCATCAGTTGATAGATACTTTTATTAGCTTTTGTATGATACCAATATATTCAAATTGAATCTTTTATTAACATACTTAGGCTTCAAAATACCATTTTGGGGTAATAAAGTTTAAAATTTGCCATTTTTGCGGGAAATTACCTTTGATACATTTATAACTCCGAAATACAAAATGAATAATGTCCGAAATTTGTATAGGTGTTTTATTTTGTATGTGGTCAGTTTTTGAAAAAAGTATCAGACAAAAAGGTGTTAATTTAGTATTGTTCGTATTTATTTATTTAATAAAACATGTATTACCGGTATTAAATTTTGCCAAAAAAGTAATAAAAAATAATATTACGTTATTTGGTAAATTGTGGGTAACACAATTAACATAATGTCTCATTATACACATCTTTCAATAGATAGTTTTACTAGCCTTCGTATGGTACCACATATATTCAAATTGAATTTTCCAGTTACGTACAGCTTAAATATACGATATTGGGGTACGGTAAAAACGTAGACATTTTTTCATTTTTTGGTCAATTTTGGCACTTAAATTTAAAATTCAGCGTAGCGACAGCCCATTCCGCGTGAGCCTAGAGCTGGTGATGAGGATTCACCTTATTGCCATCTTGTAACAAATGCTGCATACGAAAAAATGTTTTTGACCACTTTCATTTTGATGGCCACTAGTCTAATAAGTTTTGCGATGAAAATCGTTATAATTTAAAGCTTAAATATAAACAGTAAAAGATTCAGATACTATTCAGGGTTTTTTTTAGTACAACACATACCATAATTAATGATTAATTTTGACAAACCTGTATCTAATTGGCAACAAACCAAAACCTTGTGCAGACTTGATTTTAAAACACAGGACCAATATTTTATACATGTTTATTCTGTGAATTTAGCGGAGGCGGGGTCTTTAGGCGCCACCTATATTCAGAAAAATATGATTAACAGTGATATCGTTCTTGATGATCTCAAACCACCCTGTTAATATATGTCAAAAATAAACAATATAGATAACTTGATCTCTAATAGAAACATCAAAAGTACATTTTAAATTCGAGGTTGAACCAATACTCTGTGAGGTCGAGGCTGTGCAGAATTGGATAGCAAACGGGCGCTGTTCCAGCAAACTATCCTAAAAATGCTGTATTGCAAGATGTTCTCACGTATAATATTATACTTAATAACACTTGGCACTTAATGAAAAAATGTCAATGTCGAGACAGGCTTTCGTATAACGCTCTTGCGTTCACAAGTTTACTCCAACCGAAAGGTACCATATAAATTTTATTTATATGATGTTTTGCTACAGGAAATATGATAGGAACGATAAAACGTCATGTGGGCTACTTTTACCAGATACGCCACCGGTGTAATTGGTTTGCATAGCGACCGAGAGTAGTACCGCAGTTTGTATTGTAAAGAAAACAGAGTAGTCCTATTCTTATAATGGTTAAAAAATTTGTGAAAAAGTTTTTTACGGTAATTACTAGTAATGCCTATATTTTTTTTCAAATTTAATAGTTATTATGTTTAGCCTACAAACGATTACATTTATAAACTAATTATTAATTAGGCATACTACATAATTAATAATAATACAATGGTAATGAATTTATTAACCGTGACCTAATGAAAACTTTTTTAGGCATATGCATATTAGTAAAATTAAGTTAGATCATAAGTGGATGAGTGAATCATAAGATCATATCTATACCTATCACAAGAAAT
Organism: Anneissia japonica; assembly: GCF_011630105.1. Classification (NCBI taxonomy): domain Eukaryota; kingdom Metazoa; phylum Echinodermata; class Crinoidea; order Comatulida; family Comatulidae; genus Anneissia; species Anneissia japonica. Next base: position 328,514 of record NW_022725334.1, read on the forward strand.
TATCGTCAAATTACGTTTGGTCGTGAGTTGGCGCTCACTCATGAGGCTTTCCTTCGCTTCGGTGGTTGGTACACATTTCGAAAGGCCTGGCAGCATAATGCATGACTGATAGCAAAAAAATAAATAATTCATTCATTATGAATCTCACAATAAGATGCTTGTTTTTAAATTAGAAGGTTGGAAGTTAACAGAATCGAATTCCTTGACATCGGATTTTTTTTTCTAAAACAAAATAAATCCTTAAGCTTCGTATAATGAACCCTTCCGGAGTGTCAAACCAACATAACAACTGTCCAATCAGAACATCCCTAAGGTTACGCGTTTGTCCTACAAAAAAACACACACGTGTGTCCCACGTGTTTACGTATTTTACGAAGGCTATGTTCATACATGGCTGCTTCTAACGGTTAGCAGGATAGAGATTACAAACATACCCGCTTACCCGTGCGTTCATACAAGTAATCCACAATCAAGATACCAAGAAGATGATGATCGGATCACCGACCAATAGGAAACTGGAAATGCGTAGGCCTACGTGTGATTGTTAGAAACGCGCTCATCATTAGCGTATCCGGGTCCTGGTAACGGTTAGCGCTAACCAATTGGGGGTTCTCACACGGGTGCTAACGGTTAGCTCTCGATCCGGATACTAGGGCTCTCTTGTGAACCTGACCGATATCTTTTTGTGGACCTTTCAACAATATCCAAGGGGCGGGATTTACCAGAAAGGTCTATTACCGTGGAAGCCACAGTGCATGCGCAGCGCCAAATCAACATGTAACGCTAATGGAACAATATCAAGCCTTATGGCTTGCGTAACATTTCTAAACAAACTTAAAAATGATATTAAAAATTCTCGAATATTACAAAATATAGGCCATTTATGGAATTTACAATAGGCTACTATTATATAATAGGTATTCATAATTAATAAATCAATTCACAAGGATTTTATAGCCCCTATATCCACGGCAGAATTCAATTTTTAGTGGCGGCGATACGTACGATATACTCAAAGTGCACATTAACTAAAAATGTAGTCCCGTATTCATTACTTGAATGTTGGGGAATGAGCTGTTAGCCCATTGCACAAGCCTCGGCATTGTGTGGTAGGGTGGCCAGTTCCTTTCCATTGAGCTTAATTGGTTAATTGTTAGTTTGGCATTCATAATTATTGTTAATGAAAGCCCCATGCATCATGGGAACGCTTCATTCCTGATGATGACATAATTAATGTCGAAATATTGAATACCAACACGATGGTCTGCATTTCAATAGGCCTACTTGGAGTATGTATTATGATATCTTATCTCAGATTAATCAGTGGACCATTCGAAAGTCAGTGACGTAACAAAGACACTGAGGCTAAGGATTTAACGGGACCTACTAACCTGCAGTCTGCTTCCGGGATGATCCCCTGGGGTACGTGCCAAAACCCTGCCCGCTTCGCGTTTTGACGATCCAATGATGCAATGGAACATAATATTGTACAGACATATCGTAGGGAAGCGATACTCCTTATCGGAGGTTCGCTGGTTCATATTGGATACATATTTTCTTTCGGGGAGACCAATATTAACCCAAAACTCCTTTCACCAATGCTTAATCTATCCATGAGTAAAGTATTGATGAATATGGTTTTAATTTCGAATGCATTGACGCCTGACTAGTAACACTTCCTATTGGCTAGAGAGCGAGAGGGTACACATGGTTTAAGTGAAAAAGTGAACATTGTTATTAAATAATGTATATTAAAATATATTAAAATGTATTGATGATTATGATAATTAAAATAATAATTATATTCTAATAATAGTAACAATCGTGATACAGTAATATTATTATCATTATTATTATTAGTATTAGTATTATTGTTATTATTATTACTGTTTTCGTCTAGAGGGTAGATATATAGCTTAGTATTTCACCCCAGCCTTTCAATCTTAGTGTCCTGGTTTCTAGCGACAAAAGAAACTCCACCCCAAGCATAATAATTAAACTTATTTTCTTATAGCTCCAGGGTCTATAGAATATCACTTCCATCCTGTAAGTGACGAGTCATTCAATAAAGGATTAGAATGAAATACAAGAAAACAACTTGTACACATATCTAAACATGTAAACATGTCTATTGGTATGTCATGTAAACATGTCTAAACATGTGAGCATGTAAACTGTTAAAGAACATGCCATGTAAACATGTATAAGGAAATGTCTTGTAAACATGTCTAAACATGTAAACATGTGACCATGCCTAAACATGTGAACATGTCTAAACATGTACACATGTAAATATTTAAACATGTAAACATGCCTAAGGACATACCTTGTAAACAAATTTATTATCCTTTATAAATAAACCGAAAAGAAGTATTAAAGATTTTGAGTTCGCTGACAGGATCCATCCTCAAATGAACAAAATTCGATTGTTTACATTATATAGCTATTGATTTGCTGCAATATCAGGTGTAGTTTAGGGTTTATGTTTACAGTTACGTTTACATTAAATGCTCGAAAGTGTCCATCGGTTGGGACATCGAGAAGTAAGATACTTTCTTCCGATCCCGGTCTTTCATCAATTCTGCGACCCACACTCCACTCCCTAGCATTTATATTGAGACTTTTTAAAACATTATATTATTACTGTATTTCATTTTTTCAAGAGGTACCTTAATATCAGCCGATTAGATGGAAGGGTCACCCTTATAAATAGTGCTTAAAAATATGTTCCTACCTGGTCGTTAGAGAATCCACGCAACTTTGTAGTATATAGTTCCAGTTTTTTGATTGAAGATATTTATAATGACCTCTACACCCAATAAGGGTAACGAAAACCTCAACGTTGCGCGTATGCTAGTCTGCCAATCACTGCCAATCCAACATGTATGGGTATTCCTTAGCTTAGCAAATCATTTTATAGCCGAATAGGAAACGTTACTCATATGTGATAAGTCGTCACACGTATTTTGTGAGAATAAAACTTTACGTTACAATTCGTTGTCGGATATCACTAGGTGTTTCCGCCTACTTAAGTGATCGGCATTTCATTGGTCAACAGTTTATTGGACTAGTCAATTTTTTTCAAAAATTAACTTGTTAAATTAAATTGAAAAGCAAGTATATTTAATTTTATTTGATTTGTGTAAAAATATTATTAGGCCTAACCAATTTGTGAATGTTGTTGATTTAAATACAATTTGATATTGTTAGGCCTATTTAACTCTTTGTAAAAACCCATTATATACTAATTAAATTAAAATTATGAAAAGAGCACAATGTCATCATCTATAAAGCAAATTACATCATGCCAAAAAAAAAAAAAAAAAAAAAAAAAAATCCATATTATGGGCCGGGACATTCTGTTTATTTTGTGTCCCCCAAATAGGAGTACCGGATCCAATAAATTTATCTAATGCCCCTATTCAAGAGACACCCATATCATCATATTCAGCACCGAAGGTGTATACCTAATAGGGGTCAGTGGTGTATGTAGGGGAGGGCGGGGGAGCAAGCCCCTCCAACAATTACTCCCCCCTCGTTTCCCCAAAAAATCATTATCAAGTAGTTAGAAATCACCTAAAATCACCATGTTTTTCGAGTTAGTGCCCCTATTTCAAGACGTCTAGATACGCAACTAATAGGGGTTCGACTGTAATGTGCCAGTTCACCTTAAAACCTCTCTCGCTCTAGTTTTCCCCCTTGAACCTGAACCTCAGGTGCTCAGTATTGTAATAGTTAGTCATCATTTTTTATATTAACTGTGAGAGAGAAAAAAAAATCCCCCACATAATTATTGCAGTAGTTCTATATTTGAAAACCTGTCAATTAGGCTATTATAGAAACAACCAGCAGGGTAGATTTGGAGGGGGAAAATCGGTGTTAGTCATTGTACGCACACTTTCAATATCAAACAGTGAATGTCAATTACAGGATTGGAACGATTTTGCACTAAAGCCATGTCCAGAATATCAAACAAGTGACATGCCTAAATATGGTCATAAGGACATTACACCATGACCATAAATGGTCATGTATGGACATACAACATTTTTTTGTCAAAGACTAATGTAATAGTATGGGCAGAATTTAATGTCGGCACACTTTGCGTCATACGACCGCCAGCTGACTAAGCTACTTCCTCTCTCTACGTGTCGTCATTTTATTAT
>NW_022725334.1:333083-340827 GCF_011630105.1 Anneissia japonica
TATGAATGTTGCTACAAATATTCTAAAGGAGATTATAACAGCTAGGCACTTCAGAAAAACCACTATCGACTTGAGTCGCGGAGACATGTTTCGGAAAACATCATCCTTATATAGCCCTATAGCTGAGAACAGATCATAGTGTTTTTATGTTGAAGAACATATATATAGTATATATACAATGTAAAAATAATAACATTAATAATAATAACACATCGCTCAACATATATGCCTAAACTATTCCAACATAGGCCTATATATAGAATAGACCTAGTATGTTATATATACATACACACACATATATGTATATACATATATATATATGTTATGATGATGATAACTACGTTTTTTTTATTATATTGGATTGTAAACACCGTTCTTATTTTATTGCTTAATCGTATATAAATATAAAGTTTTTGAACTATTTAAGTTATTGTTAATAATAAATAGAAAATATAATTTACAGAAAAGAAATAGAATGCTCATAATATAAAAAATCCGTTGTATTTTAAGCTTCTCTAGCTTAAGTAAAATTGGCTTATGAATCGTTATTTAATTTGGGATTTTCATTTGCAAACTATGCTTCAGGAATTTCCCATCTTCTTTGACCTTCAAAATAAATTCATGTACTTTCATATTTTTGTTAATGTTCATGCTCAAATGAAATGAATATTTTGTCATTGTCATTATTATTTTTGTTTATTATTATCATTATATATGATATTGATATTAACGATATTGATGATAATAATAATAATAATAATAATAATAATAATAATAATAATAATAATAATAATAATAATAATAATAATAATAATAATAATAATAATATTCGTTACAGCCACATTTCACTATATACGCATTAAGTTAATAGGACTGTGATCTTCATGCTAAAGTGATAATGCACTTTTAACTTGGCTACGTTCCAATTGTGCTTAACAGTTTTAAAAAATGTAACTAGGCTAGTTGTCCTCTGAGAAGTCAGTTGGTAAAATGACCCTCTGGGGAACATCGTTACCAGACCGACGGGCTAAATCTATTGAAGGTATACGCAAAAGCCGGATCACCGAATGCTTAAATTAATATATAATTTCAATTAGAATTACCCAGTAGAATGTAACTGAATCATCTTGCTGTGTTATTTGACTCGTGGGAACATTTTCGTGCAAATCGACCAGCAAATGTAGACTACTGATAGTTAAGGAAATAACTTCCTATTCAGTAGAGGATGTAGTTGCATTAAGAATTTGTCTAATCTCAAAATAAAGATATGTCCAATAGAATACAATTTGGCTTGACGAGCCAAATATATTTGGACATGGTATTTATACAGTATGTTAAGCTAAGAACCAGACTATCTGCCGTACAAAATTAGATCCATGGTTTGGTAAACTTTACTACTGGGAGGAGATAAGGGCTGTATTAAGCTGTGGAAAATTAGAACTGTCCAATTTACTACAGGCCTATGAAATAATCAATTGCCGATGGCAAATGTAAGCGCTCAGGACAATTTACAGAGGGATTGAAACACACGGAAAATCAGCGATGAAATTAAATAAAGGGACCTATAGGCCCTGTTACTAACAATTTTGTTTTCATTTCAACATTATGCATTATATAAGGACGAATGTGAGCAAGCCCGTAGTAATTTTTCAGAAGTACTGTATACGGTATAGCACAGTTAAGTTAGGTTTGAATTTCGAATCGAAAAATCAGAGGTTGAGTTTGTTGTTCACCTCTACGGTATGTCCTTACATCACTCAGTCAAATAAATAGGTATTTTTTTTAAAAGAATCTTTATATCTCGAAGTCTAAAAGCATCGGTATCGGTGCCAACAGCGGAGGTGGTGGAAGAGTGGTCTAAGGAACAGGATCTTGAACTTTCCGTCGGAAAATTTCGTGGGGATACTACTTTTTCAGTCTCAGGGTGAAATTTTAGGGGGAGGGGGTAGCTGTTGATGGATTCCGTGTCTGTGCTAGCTCCCCATCTGCCTTAAATGTATTTAAATATTTTATTTGACTGCAATTTTATGTAAGGCACTTGAAATTGAATAAATAAATAAGGAAAGAAAGAAAGAAAGAAATTTCCTGGCATTAGGTGGCTACTGCTGATGTAGGTGTGGATATCATGTCGAGGAATCTGGATCGTCAATCGGGGAATTAAATCTCTAGTGCCGCCACTGGGAAACATTACTGTCCGAGTTGGGCCCGGCTAGGGAGTGGGTGGTTAGTGGAGAGGTTTCGTCTCTTTGGCCAGACCGCGGTGGGCACTAACTAATAATTTCCGAGTAGGCTTAAGTTGTAGGATACTAACTTGGTAACAATTTTCTTTCAGATACCTGGCTGGTTGTGCACCTGTCTGATAACATCCAAATTACGCAAATTATAGTAAGAGCAAGCTTGTTTGCATGAATTATCGTATAGCCGCCAAAATCTTCTAAAATGTTGTATTTCAGAATGGTGTTTCTTCAGTTCAGAAAATGTACGTATATGTATATGTATATGTTATTATTATTCTACTGTAGTTGTACAAGATAGGTCTACATGGTGCACGTTAGATACGGTATAATTCCGGCATCCATTGCTGTGTTGTGTTAGTTCAGGTCTGCATTTTTAGACCAGAGAATGTGCTTGAAAATTGGTTTGTAGAGAGTCATTTAATTTGTGGACTAGTTTACAACATAGCAAATCATAAAATTGGGCCATAATAAAATGGCATTAAATCCGCACTTATAAAATTATTGAGGCTTCACTGCGGCGCTTATTCGAGAGCGGCGTTTACAAAAAAAAAAAAACACACAAAAAAAAACAAACAAACATATTGGCTTGGCGCTTTCTATGCCCGTTCACATGTTACTTATCTCAATTTCACGTAGTTCAGTAGGCCTATCAAAGGTCCTACGTCATCGTCAATAAACGTTTATAAAGAAATGCTTGTGTCTTCAATGTGTTATTTATTCATTTTGACACTGTATACCTTGTATTTAAAACCCGGTTTCTCAAAGTGTTTACACACAGGGTAATATATACTCTCGATTAAGCGCAGCGGCGCTTATAAAATAATCGGATTTGGTGGGGCGATTATTCGAGCATTCACGGTACTGTATGGTTTTGGTCGTAGGCAGTGGCGGATTCAAGGGTGCCAGCTGACCCGGGCCCTCTATTTTTTTTTAAATAAAAAAAAAATGATAAAAAGAAACCCAAAATGATATCAAAATTTAAGGTTGATAGTACTATTTCCGGTCACCTCTGTAATTTATAGTGACTTAAAATGATCCATGTTTAATTAGAATAGACCCGCTCTATATAACAATCGCATAATAGGCCTATACAATCATATTTTTCGTGCACAGATAAGACTATAAGGTGTTGTGATCGTATCACGTATACAGGGGGCTACAGGGGCTCAAGCCCCCCTCCCCCACCGGGCAGGTCAACCCCCCTCCATCAGACAGAGCTCTTCGGGCAGTTGGACTAAAACAATATAAAAATAGGCCAAACACCAAGTCAACGCACGTCTGTCACAGTCTGAGTGTCATTTCTGGCCATCCAGAGGTTCCTGTTCTTAAAATAATCTCATTTTGGGAGGGGGATCACCCCCTCTGAAACCCTTCCCCCAGCTGAGGCCTACGACCTCAAGGTCCCCCGTTGGACAGAATATATATCCTAGAGCCCCCACTGCACGTATAGTCCTTAAACGAAAATATTTATTATTATTATTATTTTATCTATTGTTTATATTGTTTTCATTGTGCTACACAGCAAAGCTGATTTGAATATTACTTGTTGTAATCGACATTTGAAAATAACAATGCGGTATTAAGTGAACTGAATATGGATTTCGATATAACTTGAAAAAATGAATACTGTGTACAGTGATGGAGATTATGTTTGTAAGAGGCAGTATGCTAACTTGAATTGACCCACTAAGTACATAATCGACTTTCTTAAATGTAACCTCATTCTTTTTTTTTTCTTTTTTGGGGGAGGGTCTGCGTGTAAAAATTAAAATGCACTGTGGCCTATTACACAATCCATGTATTGCATTGCAAATCTAACAAAAGTTTGTACTTACATTCTATAAAGAATTTTATTTTTATTTATCTATCGTTTAAAAATTCTGTCTGACCATCTCTGGCGCAAGAGGTCTATTCGATGTTAGTGTCTTCATACCATACTTAAATGTGCTTTATGTTTACCTGTCTTAATTTATAGTAAAACTATCTCTCGCTTAAAAATTATACAGCATTAAATGGTTACATACTTGTAAGGTGATGTGATAGTCGCTAAACGAGCGAAATAGGCATTGGCTGAGTGCTGCCTATGGCTGCCGGTGGGGGTCCATGGGCAAACACCCAGGAAGCTATGAATATTGGACGAATTTTTATAATTAATATTAGTATTTCAATAGGCATCAATTTAATGTAGTGAGTGGCGGAGATGCTATATTTCCGTAGGGGAAATAGGCCTACTAATAGGCCCCTAATAATAATGATAAGCATGGATTTATAGAGCGCATAATACATAAAGCTTCTATCCGCTAGAACTTTATTTTGAGTTTGAATCCCTGTGAACTATACCTACTATAGCTTTAATTGACCCACTAATGCTGGTGGGGGGGAGGGGGAATCATTGTCAAATACCGAAGCATATTTAGTGTTAAACACATCAAGATCTTAGGCACATTGCTCTGCCTAAACACGTTTTGGCTTTTAAGTGTGTCGGGTTTTAATTGGAGTCAGATTGCTCCGCTCCCGATTAACCCTTGCATGAGAGTTAAGCGGGATAAGGGACAGTATCTGTTATAATGATGTCAGTACCGGCGCTGTATGTGGCTTCCGTGGGTACCCAGGGGCTCAGCCAAAATTTTCAATTTCAAATATTTGGAATTGGACAAAAAAGGGAAGATTTATTCTTTGATAGAATAGATTTAAAAAAAAATCACCTGAACGCGTGTATACAAGACAATAAATTTGGTGTGAGATTTCACTCTTCTCTGGTTCCATCAACGAAGGTAATAAACTTATAATCAAGAACCTCGGATCTTAAATGCAGGAATGTTGTTCTATTACCTATCTGCAAGCAGTTTCTTGGACGTGAGAAAGCTATCTTATCGCTTTTGTGTGTGTTTTTTTTTTTTAAATATGTGTTGCATAGGCCTAATATTAGTTTGACGCTGCTAACGGTGCAACATCTCCGTGTCTAATTTCTTTTTTTTTTCTTTTTATTCTTTATTGGTCTAATATATTTAAAATAAATACATCAGAAATTCCTCATTTATACACTGCAATAAAAGGTAAGAAATTCAATATACAATTACATATAAAGGTTAAGAAACACAATTCAATTACAATTTAAAATAGAAAAAGTTATGTTAAACGGCAAAAATAATTCAATATATACAATTCAAATAAATACTTTAGGTAATACAATAAAATTTACAATTATTAATTAGATTGATATTGGTATGATATGATCAAGGTGTTCTCTCCATGGGTAGAAAAAATTATCTTTCAACATATTTGTTGTAAATTACAATAGAATGTGGAACAAACGATTTGTTATAGCGTTTAGTAACGACTAGGTAAAGAGCGAATACGGATATGGGATGGGAGAAAATTGTACTCGTTGTAGAGTGGATGATCATTTTGAGAAAGTATACGTCTTACCATGGAGAGAACACCTGCATTATACTTAAAATTGAGCTTAGAAGAATCTACTCCTATTGCACGCCCCGCCCTTTTAGTGATCTTCGCCAACAATCCCTTATCTTTTTCATATAAGCTAGCTTCCCATATAATCCGACAGAAAGAAATCACACTGAGTATCATTGATTGGTAGAATATTTCTAGAATTTCTTTATCAACATTAAATTTCCTAAGTTGCCGTGACATATGAAGTCGTTGCTGGTCTTTTTTTGTACAGTCTAAGTGTATTACTGGACCATTCATATTTTTCATCAATCACAGTACCTAAATATTTGTACTCGGAAACAACTTTAATCTGTTCACCATCAATATTCAGTGGTTCATGATCTGACCTATTTTTCTTCCTAAAATCAATGATAAGTTCACATGTTTTCTTTAGATTGATTTTAAGGAAATGGTTCTTACACCAATTTGAAAAATAGGTCACATCATTTAAATAATTATTAAGGGATTGGGGGACATTGTTTAAACTGACAAGGACGGTGTCATCAGCGTATTTGATTGCCATGCAGTTCTCAGTCAGGGTACGACAGTCGTTGGTGTAGAGGATGTACAGCAAGGGTGAGAGAACACAACCCTGTGGAGAACCAGTGCTATTATAGATGATAGAAGAAAAAGTTTGTTTTATTTTGACTTGTTGTGTTCTGAGGTGAAGAAAGTCTCTGATCCAGAGAATAATAGAATGATTGATACCAAATTTAAGAAGTTTAAGAAGAAGCACATGACTTTGCAAAGTATTAAATGCGGAAGAGAAATCGATGAAGAGAAGCCTTGCATATGAATTTGATGTTTCTAAATGTTTTTTGGTGTAGTGGACAAGGGTTGCTGTAGCATCCTCCACACCATGATGCGCCCTGTATGCGAACTGCATGGGATCAAGTTTCGGTTCTATAACTGGTTTTATTTGCTTAACTACAAACCTCTCCAGACATTTCATGATCAGTGACGTCAGTGCAATTGGTCTGTAATCATTTAGATTACTCACAGTTGACGACTTCGGTATGGGAATAATTAAAGAATGTTTCCAAATAGAAGGAATAACAAATTGACGGAGTGATAACTGAAAAATATATTGGAAAACAGGAGCAATTTGTGTTGCACATTCCCGAATAAGTATGCCTGCCAACCCATCAGGTCCAGCTGCTTTCCTAATTTTGGTTTTACGAAAATGTTTTATAACTTCCTCAACAGTTATATTAACAGGGCAATTTTCGGAGTTTCTACAAAAGGTAATATTTTCCTCATCAAAGTTTCTGTCGTCAAAACGAGTATAGAAATTATTTAGGGATGAGGCTAAGCTTTCATCATTAAAATTTGGGAGCATTTTAAAGGAGGTTTTAGCCCTACACCCAGTTATTAATTTTACGTCATTCCAAGTTTCTCTAGAATTATTAGCTACAAAATGTTGCTCAATTTTCCTCTTAAATTTCTGTTTAGCCTTTTTAATGGAAGATTTTAATTTTGATTTAGCTATTTTAAGACCGTTTTTGTCATTATTCTTAAATGCAAGCATTTTATTTTTTAAAGCCAGTTTCACATCATAATCTAACCAGGGCTTATCATTCGGGTACACTTTAATCAGTTTTAGCGGAATAGCAAGATCCACACAAAAGGAAATATATGATGTAACAGTATTTGGGTTAGAATTGTTAGATAATCGTATTGTATTTGTTGTCAAAAGATATTACAAAGCTTACGGAAGGTAAATGATATGAAAAATCCAAAAATCAACTAAAAGGCGGAAGGTGGTGGCTTACGAAGTAGGCCTAATTAGATAGAAAGATCAAACGGGACTATATGAGAGTGGACGTTGGAGGTGATCGCTTGCGGGATGTGATCGCACACGGAAGTTAAACTACCGTATACCAAGAACGAGTTAATTTAGATTCTTCCCTGATTTATACTATATACGATGTACGCCGGTTCTGAGGCAAGGGTCATTATAAAATGAGAATGGCTTACATTTCATATACTGTATTTTATTTTTCACATTACCAGGCCCGTAGCGTGTGGGGGGGGGGGTTAAGGGGGGTACGACG
>NW_022725334.1:342706-345088 GCF_011630105.1 Anneissia japonica
TATACATATATATACACATACATATACACCTATAAATACCTATAAACATACACACATAAATAATAGAGGCAATACAAGAATTACATGTAATATAGATTTGAAAACAGGCAGACATGTATGATGATATATTCCTCTTTAAGTTAGATTTCCTAGTTCTTTATTTCATTTATTTATGCATTCATTTATTCCCATTTTAGTTATGTTAGGTCTATCTTCCTCTATTTTTTTTTTATTATTTATTTTTTTAGGAGATAAGACCATGCTCGTCGGCAAAACATGCCCGTAGGCAAAATCATGCCCGGAGGCAGGACAGCCGTAGGCAAATTTCTCCGAGATAATCCTTCTCATAGGAAAGACGTGCCTGAAGGCAGAACCTGTCTCTTATACACATCTAGATGTGTATAAGAGAATAGGTCTATATAGGCTATAGGCAATATACAGTACGGTAATTGACCTATTTTTTCTATGGCCTTATTATTAATTATATTATTATTATAAGTATTATTATTATTATTGCTACTACTACTACTACTAATACTACTACTACTACTAATAATAATAATAATAATTATTATTATTTATTATTATTATTATTAAGCAACAGCACTGTGCACTGTGCATTTACTGTACCTGAGAATAGGCCTACTGTGTTGTGTAATACATTGAGTTGACTCATTGTAGTTTCGGTTCTGTTAACACGTCTTTAACGAGTTCCTCTTCAATGAAGAATTTATCATTTACATGACCTGGACTCACTAATTAAGATAATTTCAAAGTTAATAGATAAATATATGAATAGCCTTACGTGTTCCAATTACCCTTTGACAATAATCTAGTCAGTAACTTATTCTCTTCAATAGTGCGTCGCTTCTCATGAGCCCTTAATTGGCGGTAGTTAAAAATCGTAATAGGCCTAGGTCTACCCATGACCGGAGCATCATTAATAATGAGATGAGTAAGCTGTTTCGAGCCATAATCACTATGTATTAGGCCTACCGGACTCGTGATGCACGCTGACCCATCGAGATCGCGTATTGTAGGCCTATCTGTCTGATGCCAAATTTCGTACGATTCTGTCGGTGTAATTGTCCTTTTGGAGCGCTTTTTAAAAACAGTGATTTGTTCGCTTTTAATGCAATCCTCATGCTCTGTTGTATGTTACTGCATTTTATTTTTATGTTAAAATCCTTTTTGAAGTTACTGTATGTTTTTATTGTTTGCGCTTAGCAATAAATAAAATTTAAAAAATGAATATAAAAATGCCGCATTCCAAATGCAGTGTATCGCCGAAATTATTAGAGGGTGGTTGAAAACGTAGACACAAAGAAACACTATAAAAAAGGATTTTAAACATCCGAAATGGCCTCCATCGCTCAATCTGATTATTTGAAAGCCGTCAGTTAATGTCTTCAATACCACTCAATTGTACATGTAATTATAATTTAGATCCTTCGAAATGTAGAATTGTTATTCAATTTATTTATAATAGCAGTCTATTATATCTTATATTACCAGGGGTGGAACCAGCGGGGGAGGGGCCGGGGGCCAGGGCCCCTCGTTGGGAAGAGCTGGCCCTCCGTCGGGGAAAAAAAAGTACAATTCGTCGGGAAGGAAAAAAAAATTATATGTATTATTTGTATTTTGTACATTGTACCTTGATCAATCACTTGAATTTCATTTGTACCCTGTTGTTCAAATGACAATAAAGAATATCGTATCGTATCGTATATTAGTAGACTCTAAAATCGATTAAATAAGCCCTTGAAACCCCTAAATTGTCAACATTTTCGAGGGCTTCCTCATCATCATCATCATTGAACGAAGCTTATCATGCTGTTACCTAATATGATATATAGTGTGTATAGCAATATTCATATGACATATGTTCAAAGAAAAAGTTTTCTTAAATAACGAATATTGTAATGATAAAACAATTACAGTACGGACTTAAATTTAGACATGATACACATGAGAGTAACAAACAAGTCAAGAAAAAATTCCTTCACTCAGAGCCAACACCTGGTGATTGAGGCACCCCACATGAAACAGTCTGTAGTGCAATAGAGTGTTGAGTCTTTAACCCAGTGTTACATGTTGTATTTGTATATATATATATATATATATATATATATATATATCTATCATCAAAGAAAGGTAAATACATTGTTCGAATAAAGGACATAATAATACATCGTGTAGCATAGCTCTCAACGAATGTAGTCCTGTAAATAAATGAATAAAGAAATTGTGTAATAAAATGCCTCTGGCTGGACTCGAACCTGCGACCTCTCGCTGTCAAGGCGAACGTCCTAACCATTAGACCTCGGAGGTTTTATGGCTGAACAGATTCAAATACCACCAGATACACTCCATTACACAATA
>NW_022725334.1:348076-357541 GCF_011630105.1 Anneissia japonica
TTCATTTCATTTCATTAGAGTGACACATCGAATTGGAGTGTTTAATCACGAAAATGTTTTGATCTCTCTTTATTATAGGCCAACTTCTTGTTACTCTAGTGTTGATGGTAGCTTGGGATTGCAATCATTTACTTTATTTCCTATCTTACATAAAACCATGTAAGTGAGGTTGGCGGTATCACAATCAAGCGTGACAACTGTATAGGGCTGAGGTCTCAATCTGACCTGTTCCCACACTCATTGTATAACGAATTTAAAACAATTTTGCCTAAATTACTTTCACCCATTTAGTATTGTGACCCATAAAACTACTTTCACTCATGAGTGAAAGTAATTAAGACGAAGTTAAATGGGATTTTAAATTGTGTGGCTGGGGGTAATGATAGGGGAATATAATCTTGTTTAAGGGCGTTATGATCATTGCATGGGCAAGATAAATTGGATGTTGGGATGGTGGTTTAGCATAATGGGTAGGCCTATCCTATATCTAATACTGTAAATCCCTCAATCGTTTGCGGTAAAGTTGAGGGAGTTAATTGAGGAGGACAATTTTCACTGGGGTCAGACTGAACTTATTGGCCCTCAGAGAACCAAAACAATCATCCAAGAGAAATGTGGTGAGCGACAAAATGAATCAACAAAATCTGACTTGAAGTTCTGTGCCAGTATTTTGTGTGTTTTGCCCGGGGCCTCAATCTCTCTATCGGTTGTTATGCCAGTAAGCAGTCCAACCATTATGCTGAGCCGATTGGTGGATCAGTGAGCGGTCATATTACTCCCTGGTTGGATCGATACTTTGTGAAAATGATTTCTCGAGATTTTCAAATCAATACACTATACAGGCATTAAAAAATCATGGTTTTTATGAGCAAAAAATATTAATATCGGAAGTTGTATTAGATGACTTAACACAATGTTTTGTTTAAGGATTAAATGATTCGAAATAATCAACAATCTAAATGATCGATGAAAGGCCATGGAATTAAATATCCAAGTCATCAATTATGATAATAATCACTGTTAATTACAATTAATTTAATTAAATTTATAATACACTTTGAGTCTCGAAGCGCACAAAATACTCCTAAAACAATATTAACGCAAATCATTATGTAGACCCCTACCCCAAAATAAAACCTTCGGCATATCCTGGGGTGTTCCGAGTCAAGCATGACAAAAAAATCCATACATGTTCACATCTTTCCAGGAGAATACTGTTATATGAGGAAGGGTAAGGATAGTCAAATGACAAGCGTACACGGGTTAATTAGGCACACTTTACGCAACAGGACGGGAAGACGGGTAGACGGTGGTTTTGTGCTCATCAGAGCATGAAGACCACAGTAAACAACTTGGGCGCTTAATCCGAATTGCCGTTCTCGACGGCTCCCCGTCCTTTTGCGTAAAGTGCCTATTTACGACGCGACTGTCTCCGACGCAGACCCTCAATACAATCAGCAGGTGTCGCGTCGTCGAACGCTCACAGGGAGCGGGGTTCGATTCGTCGTCCGTCCGACGGTCGTACGACGCAGTGAGATCCCGGCTTTAAGCCGTCGTGAGAATATTTAACATGTTTAATATTCTACAACGCGATTGACGCAGACCATCGCGTCTGTGTTTTAAGGCTAACTCAGACAGCGTCGTACGACGCAGCTCGACGCGATTTGATTTCTATTCTATTAAAATTTTTATTCATTTGTTTGTTGTTAGGGACCTAAAGTTGTAACTTTGTATATCCTTTAACATCTCTAGGCCTACAGATAACATTTAATTATTCATAATGGAACCATCTCCAATCACTGGAGCTGATAAGTTCCAACAAATGTCGCACCACAGTTATTAAAATTTCAACTGCTTGAAGAGCTAGCAAATAATATTCAATGCATACTATAGCTGGGTTTTACTGAATTAAGAAGTTATAAAAAAAAAATAGATTTTTGAAATTTGATGGTCGAGTGGGGTTCGAGGCGAAGTCACGGACGCTCCGAAAAAGTTGCATTTTGAAAGCAATGGATCAATTTGTAATCACCGGAGCTGATCATTCCAACAAATTTCATACCACAGTTATTAAAAAATCAATGGTTAAAAGAGCTGGCAAATATAAATGAAATGCATACTGTAGCATTCAGCAATAATTAGGAGCAATTTTGTGAAAAATAAGTTGAAAAAGTGGAACTTTTGGTCGTGCGTCCGCACACGCTGCACCCCTGCCTACTACGGGCCTGTAAACAGTTTACATCAATGAATTTGTCGTTGAGATTGCAACAACTTGTGAATCTACACATGGCATTAACCTTACATTGGCCTAAACTTAATAATTAATTGCAAGCTAAAAGTCAGTCAAAACCTGATGAAATTTACAAATTAAAATCTAAAAAAGCTAAAAATATCTCTTAGATAAACAAACACCGTAAACTGTTTTTTATTTTCGTGGCTAACTACATCTGTCAAACTGTAAAATCAAATTAAATTAACCTTAGCTTGACAAGCGGGATAATAATACTTTACCCTTGGTCTGAGTATCGTCTGAGTCAGCTGATGAGCAAGGTCGCAAAAGTCCTATCAAAAGCACGTAAACTGTTATTTTCTTTAAACACTGACGAATAATAGAAGAAAATACCGGCCACAACAATAGTATTGTTAATATTATCAACGTCAACAGTACCAATTATAATAAGTGGTAAAATAATAATAATAATAATAATGATAATAATAATAATAATTATTATTATTATAATAAGTAGTAAAATAATAATAATAATAATAATAATAAGTAGTAGTAGAGTAGTAGTAGTAGTGTAGTATAATAATAAGTAGTTATGTAATAATAAGTAGCATAGTATAATAATAAATCCAATCAATCAGAACATTTGTAAAGCGCCTTTCTTTGTAGATACGAAGCGCTGTACCCACATATTTAGGCACCTCACAAACCACAAGCAGCCGTGATCATTGCCTAACCCAAGCACAGAACAAAAAAAGAAATCAAAAGAAGCAGTGGCAAAGCTTGTAAACATGAGTAAATAATGCAACAATAAAAATAAAAATAAGAATGAAAATCGGATAATTAGTTAAAGAGATGTGTCTTTAAGTTAGACCTAAAATAAATATAATTAAATTATAATAATAACATTTAGGTCATGTCATATAATATCGAATAATGTAAAATTCGAAATTCATAAGGCACACATTGTTTACACGTATCAATCATATAGGCATATCCACAACGTGATGTTTACCGGTTTTATTTGACATACGGCCCGGGGGAGTGAGAAAATTAGGACAAACGAGGTCAACCAATGTCAATTATTGGCTCAAAAATCGTAATCTTAATATATTATAAAATGTCCTTTGTGAAATTTAGTAGCCCTATGCCCTACCGACACAATATTTGACTTATGGCCATGAGAGAGGAGTTATTAGAATTATAAGTCAATCAATCAATTATTTACAAATTAAAGAAGAGTAAGATGTTCACTATCAAAACACTATTTTGTCATAAAGGGGAGTTAAGGTCACTAAGGTAAGCAACTACAGTAATATTTGCAACAAAACAGATAATTTTTATACTATACTTTACGGAACGGGATGAAATTCTTGGAGAATAAATTGTATGCTAATTTAAACCTAATTTTCAACAAATGCAATAAGTAACTACGGTACATTTTGTCCAAGCAAAGAGGAAAGTTTGAAGCAACAAAGGTGAATAAGTGGTTTTAAATGAAATTTCATATACCGTAGGCCGTCTATAATCGCCTTACTGTATATTATACATTACATGTTAAATTGCTCATTCAAATAAAATATAATGGAACCCTAAAAAATATAATCCCTCAAAAATCAAAGTTAAAATTTTAATTGCTGGTTAAAAAATACAAATAACTGTATTTTCCTATAAAATACGTATAAAAAAAGAAAAAAAGACGTATAAAATTATAGTTATTATTATCATGCTTTGCATAAACAATAAATTTGGTCACGATGACTTACATCATGACAATCATATATGTCACATTAGGCGCTCGAACCTGCTAGAAGGAAGTTGAGCTTAATAAGCATGCAGAAGAACAGTTTGAATGTAAAAATACAACGCAGACTGACTTTAAATTAAATCATGGGAATGGTTGAAGTATTTTTGTAAGGATATTCGACAAAGATATATACAGTAATTTAGTTGAAATTCTAACATGTTATTTAGTCGGTGGTTTGAAAGCATCCGGATAAATGGGAATGTAGTGAACAAATAATGTTGACGAGCGTTGAACTCTGTAAAACGCTTGCACATGGCGGGAATTGTTAAGGTTCATTTACTGTTGTGTATAATCAATCATTCGAATGATATTACTTTCAGTTATTATTTGGATTTAAATCAAGTTTGATCGCAAGTAATGCGTAAAATTACTTGACCGAAAGATGTCCGATTAAATGGCCAATGACTCATCGCGATCGTCTGCTCCGTTGTACTTCTTGGCTACTTTTAGCCAATCATCGAGTAGGGTTGAATTATGAGCAATAACGATTGCGCTTGATCATAGATGATGCAATCTAAATACGATAGACAGACATAACGCTCGATTTAATTCAAATGGCTCATTCTATTTAAAAACAAAACTGTTAAATGGTACGGAATCTAATCTAATCATATTACAGTAATATTCAATGGCCTTCAGGTCGGAAAATGTGATCTATTAATGTTCGAAAGACTTGCCAGTTGGTGTGGTCCTTTGGAGAAGCGTTCTAATTCAGCAGCAGTTGTCTTGTCATTGGTTAGGAAGATGTATATGATATAACTGAAGTTGAGTGTGGGTGTATTTTATAATCACTGTAAAGACAATCTGTATGTTTTTCTAATTCAATTTGCATAACGGGACGTAGGTCTCATAATTATACAAATATATTACATTATATCATCTTGTTACCCTAAAATCCTAATTTTCTCGCTTCCTTTATCGGGAGTATGATTTTCTACTTTTGAAGATCCCTTTTACTTTTGTGAGTTCCATACATATTTGGTTTATAGGGCCTATCGCAAAGCCTATCACGTGAAATTGACGCTGTGCGCCTTAATCTGCGATGGTGGACCATTTCCATCATTTGGCCTTATTTCTACCACTCCTGTTATACCATTACTCATATCATGTCATTTATTTCGTCTTCAATTCGACACTCATACATTCGGAGTCATTAGGAGGTCGCCTAGTTTACCCACCAGAACCAAAATAAAACATTAAATTGAATACAGTTCTTACAGGCCTATGACTAATAGGCATAAGTGTCCATCACAGCTGCTGACAGGCTTTATTCGCTTACTAATGTTGCCCCGTCATTTATGACATGTTTTTGAAACATTGCACGTTTTATTATTTTTTTCGCCTTTTCTGACATGACATGTTTTTGTTTTCATCCATCATATAATTAATGAATCTCATTAAGGCAGCCAGTAAAACAGGTCATAGGTACTTGAACACCCCCTTTTGGCAATCAAGATCATCCTCGGTAGCGTGTCACCTGGTACAAAATGTTTGTCAATTATATGTGCTGATAAAGATCATGATCTGTAACTGCTTGTCATGTTTACTCCTTGAAGTTGCACTCTACATTGAGTGAATGAAGTATGACGGGCCGGGCAGTGGGGGCTCTCACGGGAACTAATTCGCAAAATAATGTGATTTTAAGTGAGTTTTAACTACTTGCAAGTGATTCTGGGGGACGACTGGGAGCGCGAGTAATTTTTGGAGAAGCGTGGACCCCGCGCACCCCTAGATACGCCAAAGGGGCCGGAGGACATGGGGAAAAGCCCGCTTGCGCAAAAGCACTATGCATGCAAATCATTATGATTTATTAGAGAACGGTTCATCGAAATGGGTCGGCCGTAGGCCTACAATACAACCCACCCCTGGTTGCGGAACCGGTTAGTAGTGGCAATCAAGAATTGAATTTGGTTTTGAAAACTGTTGCATTGTAAGCCCATAAGACGTTTGCAGTGTTGAATATCTCAATTGGGTATACTGACGCCCAGGGGGTATTTCCAGTTCTCTGAGGCCTTTTTATAATAAGATACTAATTTCCGCTATATTTTAGACTAATTATGTGGCCCACATAATTTGTATGATAACTTCCTAAAAGTTTACATTCAAAAATAGGCTATCGGCGCTTTAATGTGAACGCTTTCGGATTCTTGACCTAGGCCTACTTATGCACCCAGGCACATCCAGGTATTTTGACTCAGGGTAGCATGGCATTCTAAATATTGTATTGCAGAACACCTATTTTAATATAGGAAACCTTCATTACCAAAAATGTCCCTTAAATATTAAAAAAAAAAAAAAAAAAAAAAAAAAAACATAAAACAACTTTCACATAATTATGACCTGCATATGATTTATGTTGATTTATTGATTAAATTTTTGCTATTTTACAACATTTAAATAGTTTGAAGGTTTAAAAAAAATTATTATTGAATTTTATCATTGGGGGCCGTTTTTGATTTATTGAATTCTTGCTATTTTACAGCATTTTAAATATTTGTAGGATTCATTTTTTTTTTAATTACTGAATTTTATCATTGGGGACATTTTTTTACCTACCTGTCATTTGGGGCCATTTTTACCGGGCCATTTTTTCCAGGGACATTTTCCCGGGCCATTCTTTCAGGAGCCATTTGTTCTGGGGCCATTTTTTCTTACAACCAGTGGCGCATCAAGATCATGTACAACTACCCTTATTTCTCCTTGTATGCTCTCTTCGTGGTTACGAAAATCCGGTTGTATCCCCCCGTCCCACCCCATAGGCCTATATAGTTTGCAACTCTGAGATACTGAGCAACCTTCTCATATAAGACCCGTTCTGCGACAAACATCGCATTGAACTCACTCCTAAATATAAGCCTAAAATATATTATTATTATTATTATTATAAGAAATGTTATTATTATTTAGGCCTACTATATTTGCTGTTTCTGTTTTTACTACATATAATGGACACACAACAAGAAGATACCATCTGTACACAGAATGACTCCAAAGTTAGTTAGATATAGTACCAAGCCGTAACCGCACCAAAGGACAATCCTTTACTAATTGGTATTACCTTAATCCATTGAAAATTGTTTAATGATTTGTAACAACCAGAGACGTAATTGTTTTTGGTTAGTTATTTATAAGATTCTAATGACTAACCTCATTATACCGAAAAAAAATACAAAATAAATTACTTTGTGAACGACGGACGGTAAATGGAGCATTAAAAATTGATAATTCATACTCGGAGGCTACCGGACGATCTAAACGAACGATGACCCATCAGCAAAGAACTCCTCTAGGTACGCAGCTTTGTCAGTGATAGGATATCCACGTATCTAGGCCTGTTCTCTTATTTCACGAGACAAAGAGTAAGAGGCTTATATTCTGAATTAAAAAATTAGATTGTGGTTATAGGCTAATATGATTGATAATTATCAACAATTATAACATTTATTCTTCTATTATGTTTGTAGTATTGTTTCACTATTAGATAAAAATCAACACAGGTCAGGTGTGATTACGCGTGATGAATCAATATTAAGATAAATTTTCGCTAATAATTCTAGGTAATAATAAACACGTTTCTATAATGTGTTTAAAATAATGATTCAATAATTGAACACAATGCAATTCCCGGTCATTATGATTCAAATCGCAACCAATGATTCAACTCATTCTTTAACCGACGCTTTCCACATGGTTTCTTCTTTAAATATTGGGGCTACTTAAAAAATAAGAAGAAAAAACATAGATTTACCGAAGTGAGTCATAAATCTTGTGAATGATACATTATGATACGTATTAAATAATTGTAAAATGGATCGCGGCAAGATCAATGACTTCGCGTTGCCAGCGAATGCACGGCACGGATTTCATCATGACCTTTGCTGCAGTCGTGAGTTATGTACAAAGATTTAAGCGCCTTTACAGAACGGATCTCCATCGCTGTTATAATAACTTTGATTTAATCTATGCACAATAGCATTAGGATGACTTAACATATATTTGGCAAAACATAAAAAAACTAGCTGGAAGAGAGATAGATAAGTTTGTAATAAAGTACCTTTATAAACTTCTCGACCTTCAGTTTACACAGTATCATCACTTGCCATAAAATGATAAAAGCATGCGAAAACTGTGATGGTATTGAATGGACACTGACAAATCAAAATCTTTCAAAAGATAATGAATAAGCAGAATTGCGAAAATAAACTTTTTAAAGATGAATAAATTTTTAATGGATAATTACTATTTCTTTAAATTGAATTAATAAAAATCACTATTAATTGCATTACCGTAAAAAAAAAAGATAAATCCTTTCTGACTTGACAATAATAGATGAGTAACCAATGGATTCCATCAATAAACTCAGATTTGCAGGTTTTGATAAATTTATTGGTTGGACCGACAGACAAGATTGTTGGCCAGGGGGTTTAGAGGATGCCGACATCTTGTGTTGGAGTCTCAGCCCATGCTGTCCCCTTGGCACCCCTATGACTATTTCTTGATTTGTGATTTTTGTGCCTAATATGTAATAAATAAATGAATAAATAAATAAATCTTGGAACCGATTCATTTTGAAGAGTCAGAACACACCTCCTGATTCTGAGGGTGAATGACAACTAGGCCTATCTCACCCCGTGGCACATTTTAATGTCCCCCGTTCAAGACACCTGCCCCTCCGTCGTTTTGACTATCAAAATAACCAATTTTGAAAGTAATTTATCAAAATAGATTTTAATATGACGGCCATACATCTTGTTCCACCTGTTTTGAGATACCTATCCACCCCTGATATCAACCCAGGAATTAATAGAAATCAAATAACTCAAATGTGTTAAACTTACAAATACAATTTAAAGAAGAAGCGCACCAGGATTTGCATATAGGTTCTCTTATGAGAAGTCGTCAATTCTATTTGGGTCTCGATATTTGGCCTAAATCATTCATCGGTTAAAATTAAACCTTTTGCCATTTGGCTGTCCAGCAACAATTTAGATTTGTTCGCGAGATTCAAGAGGGGCCTATCCTGACAGAAACCATAGATCTAATTTACACACCACTATATATTTTTTGTAGTTCACGGTGTATAAGTCACGGAGACGATTTAAGGCGCGAAACATGGTTCGGTCTCTCCATAGTGTTATATAGCCTAGTTTAACATTTCATTCATTCATTTTCATTAATCTATTTATTCAAAATACACCCACACCAAGAAGAGAAGAACTACAAAAAGCACATTAAAATACATTAAAATTGGATAATAAAAACAATACCAACTAACACGCATCCAGAATTAAGCATGAAATAATGCACCCACACAAAACCTGATTTATGAAAATCTAGTACCAGATATATTGGTACGAGATTTTAAATGTTCTGTTGTGATTGTTAATATAATGTTTTAAAAAAATTACTGTATACCTGTCACTTATACACATCT